>NC_056716.1:21715873-21905873 GCF_018831695.1 Puntigrus tetrazona
GAGCTATGTTCTAGGTCGTGGCATTGAAGTATCTTTCTGCTCCAGGCTGTGAGCCAACACTAACTCTTTCCTAAGTTTGTCATGTCTCTCTTTCTATCTCTCTGAATGATAAATGAACCAGACACACTATACCAACTTAAATCTATTATGTTAGTGCTTTGCTGCGGTTTTGTTCTCTGTTTTGCTTTCTGACTTCTTGGCAGTTTGCTTGCTCCTTGCATCGACGCTTTGCGACATTCACCTTTTCGTTCGATCAGATGTGATCAACCAAGTCGCAAAGGACACGGAGAACATTGAACTCGAAAAACAAACTGCATGCGCTGTTTCTCATTTGCAAGTATGTAGCTTTGGTTAATAATAACACGTTTTGGATAATAACAATATATTAGTAAGTTGTTTAACACAGGCATTGGGGTTTGTGTTGGCTTTTATGCTTTCCATCTGTCTCTTTTTGGGCCATGATACAGTTTTTTTTTTTTTGCCTGGCAGAGTCTCATCTTTGTCTAATTGCAGGCTGTACGTCATATTCATGTTTTTTTTCTTCTTCTATCTTTTATACGCAATAGTCATTTACATTCAAAGCTTATGGTTGTTTGTCTTTTTGTCATCTGAATTGTAGTAAATTCTAATTTATAGATTTGATTTAGCAGTCGTAAAGAAACATCTCCACAACTACGTATACAGCTGTCAAATTAAACTTGATTAAACTCTACAGCATTTCGCAGACTTCTCTTTTGAGGACTGAGGGACAGTCTGTCTCATAAATAAAGAATTGGACTGAATTACGGTTACACTGCTTCTCTTTGCGTGTGTATATTGTGGTAAAATGATTTGTAGTGTTTCTATGTTCCTGATTGGTCTGAGCTGCTTTACCGTTGCCGTTTCTTTGTATATCGGTACTTTAACACAATAGAATATCAAACATGTTTTGTTTCTTCGGTGATATAAAAACATTTTTAGCACCGGACTCCCACACACAGATGTTTCTAACAGTTGGAGCTGACCAAAGAGGGAGTAGACCAATGAATAATCATTAAATCACAGAATAATGGACACATATTGATATTTGTGAACAATTGGTAGTGCTTGCAAAGTCGAGACGCGGATAACCGGGCTGTTTTGTCCAGTTTTCTTGATCCGTGTGTAGTAGTATGAACAGAGGGCTTGAGGAATTTTAGCTGGAAGCAACATTTTAATGATAGATTTGTTCATTACAAACATGCAGCTTTTGGTAAGACATTCATTTATGGACTTGAGTCGTGTGGATCGCTCGTGGATTATTTGAATTTTGCAGCGAACTATTCTTTTAATATCAAATATGGAAATTGAAACGTATATTCTTCTAAGCTTCACAGATTTATGAGGCTCATCGAAGAACGTACTTGAAGACAACATGGAATAAAAATGAGTTCATGCGATTCTAAAGAGAAAAACAAAAGTTTTCCCATGATCCTCCATACAAATGTAACAACTTTGTTGCCTTTTGAAATTACTTTTCGGCTGATGTAACCAAAGCCAATAATATCTTAGCCTACTTTTGACAAACCAATCTAAACCTGATGGGGAGAAAAACATGCTCCATCTTTTATTATTTCCCACTGAATGTTTTGTGTCACTTGGAAAATTAAATGTTGAAAGCCAACATGAAATCATAGTCTGTTTACGTTCTAAATACCACATTATTTATATAAAAAAAAAAAAAGTTTCCTTTGTATTATTTAATAAAAAATTCACGTTTAAAGCGCCATTTTTAATTCGAGTCACAAATCTTATTTTTTATTCTTTCTCATTCATTTCACCTGATACCTAGTTCATGATGTGTTCAGGCGCAGAAGTGTTTAGGTAAAATGTGAAGGAACGTATTTAATCTTCTAATAAACTGTGAGTGCAAAAGTATCTCTCTCGTACTCTCATGCACGCGGAGTAACACGGTCACGCTCGTTGTAATTAGCACCCTTTGAGTAATGGGCTGATTCAGCCTGGAGGTGTTGTGCCAAATCAGCACTCAGATAAGTTTCAGCTCCTTCAGGAACGTCTGTTTGTAACGGCTTGCCAACAAACACACACACACACAAGCCCTGTTCCTGCCCTTTATTAGTGCTGAAGGTGTAATGATTTTGTTGTGAAGAACATACACTGTGTGTGTGTGTGTGTGTGTGTGTGTGTGGACTGTATCCAGGAAGACCCTTGGGGACTGCAGAATATATATTAGCAGTAGAACAAGAAAAGATCAGAGCATCCAAATCCTAACCTAATGTGCTCTGTCAGTAAAACCACAAGCTCCCGATCCCAAGTTGCTTGTATCTGTGGAAGAAACGGAAAACGCATACGAGGGCTTTGCATAACTGAGTTTAAGGCTGCATTTAATTGAGTGCGATAATTTATTTTTTTTTTTTTGGGTGGTACAAAATGAACGTAATTAATCATGCCAGCTGACCCATGCAAGCAATTCAAGCTTGAAGTACAACCAACATTTTAAAAATAATGCATACTACGAATTCGGAACAGTGCTTAAACCTTTAAAAGCAAGTAAAATTAATTTTCGTGAAAAATTTAACTTTTTACATTTTTTTTTATTTGGTTTTTACTTCACTCGTTTTAAGTTTAAACCAATAAATAAATAAACGACTAGCGCAGATATATTTTTAAGATGCAATGAAAACAAATCTATAGTTAACACGCACATTAAAATTTGTTGAAATTTCAGTGAGTTTGTTGCTTCATCAGATCAGATTTGGAGAAATAATAAACAGCTGATAAAAAAAAAAAAAAAAAAAAGATTACTTTTTCAGTTAAAAACATTAGAATTTTTACTTTTGGGTGAACTGTCTCTTTAATTATTATGATATTTTCATGTTAAAGACTTTAAATAAACTGCAAAAAGTACTTTATTTTGGTGAATTTTCTCATCAATTGCTCATATTCAGATAATTAAATAATTACATATTTTAATTTTCATATTGATTTGATTAAGTGTTCAGTCCCACTTTATATTGTGACCCTAATACAAGTGCACTTACAAAGTAACTAGATGTGTACGTAGTATGTAACCACGGTGTAAGAACGCATTGGTACATAGCATTTACAGCTGTAATACTTCTGTAACTACAAACATGTAACAACCCTCAGAATGGTATGTGTAAGTACAAATGTGTAACAGAAGAATGTGCAATCAATTTTTTTCACTTCACCAAGTACTCGTGTAACAAGAATTAGAGCAGAAACATTAAAGCTGTTGATGCTATGCACCAATGTGTACTTACACTGTACAATTATAAACTATGTACACGTGTAGTTACTATGTAAGTACACAGGCATTAGGGACACTTAATATAAAGTGCGACCAAAAGGTATACTCTGCTGACAGCCCTAGGCTTGACACATCGCTATAAACACAGACAAATGTGATTTGTGTCTCCGTGCTCAGGGTGTGTACAGGTGTGCGTGGCTCTCTGTAATTGCGTTTGTGTTCCAGCGCTTTGTTGACTGGGTAAACGTCCTTCAGATGCATGAATGGCAGCCACGTCCTTGTGAAAGTAAGGACACGACGTTAATCCTTTGTGCGACGACAGAAATTGAGATTCCTCTGTTTGCTGTTTGTTTATCTTTGAAATTCTCAGCTCATTTGCAAGCTCTGGAAAAATCATCATCTTTATTGACGTCCAGGCTGCAGTCAGAGACCAAGTATATTTCTATAAATAAACAAACCCGATGTTTTCAGATCGTTATTTGAATAACCCGTATGGATGTCATTGTAGAGTGCTGTAATTACATTCCCTCCTCGATCTTTCTTTCATTTGTTCTCCATTCAGGAATTGTTAAAATTGAATCATTACAAATGCTCAATAATGAACATGATTTTTTTGTGTGTCTCTTAAAAGATATAGGCGCTTGTGAACACTAGTGATCTCTTGAGAAAACATACAAGTTTTAATTGCACATATGTATGAAGTAATTAGATGGAACATGCCATTAAAAACGCTAAGCTGACCCCAAGCTTAAAACTCATAAAAAAAAATATTCATAAGAAATATGCCAATGGTACACCTAAGACTGCAAATTAGGCAGCAAAATTAAAGCTTAATAATGTAAGAAGTTTGTAAGTTTTGTTAAAGGCTTCATTCCTTTCCTAGTTTAATGTGGACAAACAACTATAAATTCTATAAACTGCACGCCCATAACCCAACCTCTAAAACTAAACTTTAGGAGAGCATAGCGCTTGGGGAGAAACAATGTATTCAATGTATTACAATATATTCATGCACATTTGGTCAGTAACGCATGAATATATCATGCAAAATTTTACACACACACATATATAAAATGACAGACACGATCTATGTCTAAATACATTAAGCATTTCAGGTTGAATTAACAGAAAACCAATTCAAATAAACAAACACCAGCACATTTGAGGAGTATCAGTTCACTGCTGCTTTTGCAAGGCCTCAGTGCTTTGGATGTCTCTCATTCATGATAAATGAATTCTGGACCACATTGTGCATAAATAAGTTCAGCTTTCCAGCGTTAGGCTGCAGGGTACACGGCTGGCTGACTAACCCTTAAGGCCTAGGGTGGTTTCCATGCCAACGGGGGCCTCGGCGTAGGCAAAGCCAAGGTCACAGCGCCTGGAGGAATGGTAGATTAAATTGTGCAGTGGTCAGCGCTTTAATTCAATTAATCTGTGTGGAATGGATGGGCGTATGTGTGTGTGACGAGGGATAGGACTTAAGGTTACGAGGGCACACAGCGGGGCTCTCTAACATTGGACGGATACATATTTTGCCCATCAACTCTTTGGCCCCAAATCCCGTGCCGGCATCGTGACCTGCCCACAGCCCTTAATTAATAAAGCCTGAATACGTACAGCCTGAAAAATGCATTACACATGGCTATTGTATATCAAAATAATTTACTATTAGTGCTAATGTGGTTAAAGTGACAGAATAAGACGGCACACAAAAGAAATATCGGCGTTTGGGGTTTATTACGGCTCTGGAGAAACATTACAGCTACCGTATTTAATGAGATTTGTGCGTCTCCTAAGCTGTTTTTCTATTCCGACTGTTTTAGAGGACTCGCGAGCACTTTGGGGGCTCATCGTAAACCACAATGTCATAACTGCTAGTTTTATTACTCATTTTGTTAAATAAAAGCTGAGATATTTACCTTGTTAAATCCAACAGGAGGCGTTGGCTTTGATAAGCAAAGCTCTCGTTTGCCACCGGGGCTTTTGAGGGACTTCAATGAGAATCCGAACGTACGCTGCTCGTCTTTTCGACTCCCCGTTCGCGCTGATGCAATCGCGGGCCAAATTGCTTCATTTGAAACGGGTTTAATCTTTCCTCTCGCATTACCGTCAGATTCGCCTGATAACGTTTGGTCATTGTCGATTTGGACACGGCCCCCGTAAATTAGGTCATACCTTGTTTGCCGCACGTCTCTCTGTCTGGCTGACAAATTGATTTATTTCCTTTTGTAGCTGACGCGGGCTGCCAGATGGCTCGTAACGGACGGTTCACCTGAACCGGGGCTTCTCGTAACCGGAGCGGAATGGTTGAGGCACAAGTGGGGGCCGGACCCTGGGCGAGGCCCTTGAACGGCTGCTTTAGAACTGAATGAAGCGTTGATGGAGATGGAGGTTGAGCTGACTGACAGCCTTGGCCCAGTCGTGCCGCCTCTCTGGTGAAGTACCAGCACTGTCAAGTGGAAAATAGAACACACACTCGAGAGCGTCTGCTTTTAAGCGGCACCGCCAGAACGCCGGGAGTTTCAGCAGAGCAGGGGCTGTGCAGAAATGTGTGCTTGAGTTCTACATTTTCTTTTTTTTTTTCACAGACTGTATCGCACCTCTCATCTGAAAACACTGCATATAATAGGGCTTCGGCTTGGAGGTGCATGTCATCCTGGTGAACAGGTTCAAAATACAACTCCTCCTCAGTCTTTTTGCCGCTCTTATTTCGGTTACAGATTGCTTACGTGAGCGATTTCTGAGATAACATTCTGTGCAGCAGTCTTCAAAGTTGTAGTGGAGTTCACACGCTGTCGTAGCTGATACGGATTGTTTAAAGGGCTTAGTGGAAAAACTTCTGATTTGTCAGTCACAGCATTCTGTGGTCAAATCATTCTGTATGACCTCTAAACCATTTCCCTGAACAACTGGTTTATCTGTGCTAGTCTATTTGAGTCGGAAATATTCATTTTCATCTATATTAATGCTAAAACGTAAAAAAAAGCATCGTCATGGTTTGCACAAACATTGAAAATAAGAAATGTCTTCTACTCAACAAGCCTGTATTTATTTGATCCAAATTACAGCAATATTTAAAAGAACTGCTTTTTGTTTGAATATATTTTAAAATGTAAAGAATTGCTTTTATTTCAAAACTGAATTTTTGCAACATTACTCCAGTCACATGCTCCTATTTTATTATTATTATTATTATTATTATTATTATTATTATTATTATTATTATTATTATTATTATAAAAATGGCTGAGGATAATTTTTGATGAACAGGCAGTTAAGACCATTATTTATCTGAAATAGTTTTTTTTAAACTTTAAAAATTATTATTCCTTTTAATTAATTAAAAACATTCTTGATAAATCCAAGTATTAATTTCTATCATTTCTTTGTTGTAATATTTCACAATATTACTGTATTTTTTAATAAACAGGGAAGCGTAAGAGAGAAAAAAAAAAAGAGAAAACTTACCAACCCTAAACTTCTGAATGACAATACACATATAAATAAATAAATATATATTTATGTTGTGCACTATATTTAAGAGTGTTGTTTACAGAGCAATGCTATACATAGATATCTTGATTTATTGCTTTTGTGCCTACTTCCTTATTCCGTGTCACTGACACACATGAAAGCATCCGAAGACAATTGAGGCTCCTCTACAGAATCTTGCAAAATGAGGTCAAAGTGTTACCAGAGCAGCATTTTGTTATTAGGAAGTTTCTCTTGGAATACTGGGTTGGCGTGTGAGCTGCTTATACACTCGGGAAAAAGAGTCTGATGTTAGATGCTTAGATGCCAGATGTTAGATTCTGAACTGACTTTCATGTTAGAAGAACTCTTTTTTTTTTTTTTTTGGGTGAGATTGCAGGTTGGCAGGTGTCCTGTTTTTGGTGTCATGCAGCTGAAGGTGAACAATCCAGGCACTTCATTAGAGTGTCTCAGGGTCTGATTGTTTTAAAGGTCAGGTAAAGAGGGAAGCCTCGCAGGGTTGGTTGATCTCTCGCTTCCTTCCTTTCTGATCTCAGGTGTTGCCATGGAAAAATCTTCTCGCAGACACTCCTGGGCAAAGGTCAGACCTGAATCACTGACTGTTATCATACCTGAGATGAGCTCTTAAAAAAACACCTGCAGAGACGAAGCGTGATGTGCCGCTGTACTTCAGATTAGAATTCCACCCTCACATTTCCAGCTCACACAAAATTATGAACCCACACCATGAGTCTAATTGTGCAATAAGACGTCTTGGTTTCTATTAAAAAACATCCAATTTCAAAAATCATTACTTGTAGGCAAAGTTTTCATCTTGGTTTCAGTTTAAAAAATATAATGTTATGAATACCAATTTTTAATACAGAAATGAATAAATAATTATATTTTTGCCCTAAGTTTGTGAAAATGTAAAATAAAAACTAATATAATAAATCTGTAAAAATGTTGTAATGATGTAAAAATGATTAATGATATTTTTATTAAATATATTTTTATAATATATAATTTTATAATATATAATGTACCATATGAATTCATTTAGAAAAGCATTTAGCTGAGAATCGTGTTTTTTTTATTGTGCATTTCAATTAATCAGTTAAAATTACGTATTAGTATTATTAAACAGTTAAAATATCAAATCAGTATTATAAAACTATACTATTTTGATATCAGATTTATTTGTTTGTTCGTTTATTTTTGCATACATTATAATTAGTAGCAGTAGTACTATAGCTGTATTTTAATGGTCGAGAATATATGGATAAAGAAAAGCCCTTTTTTGGTTGCTCAGATGTGAAATATTAGCATGTTTTTACTGCAGTATCTTATCTTAATGAAACGTTCTTGACACTCTCTCTTTTTTATTTTAAGGCCATGAATATTCAGGTATTCAAGAAGAACTTCGGTTTCTACACTATTATCCTCAATGTGACCTTCTGTTCCTCACACTCTCCTGTTTAATGACATGACTAGCTAGGTTTTTTTTTTTTTTTTTTTCTCCTTGCTCTTGTTTCAAAGTTGTTAAATAGCCTGGCTGATGTGATTTGGCCCATGGCACGTGCGTTCGCCCCGCTCCGAGACGTGCCGGTTACTGCAGTGCAGAGGACCTGCCGTCAGTTACGCACAACTTTAAACCCGTTTCCCAGGCAACCAACATGCCTGCAAATCGACGGCAACTTCCCTCGACAAGTCCCTTTGTTAGAGAAGTCACGATTGTAGAGAGAAGGGGCCAAGAATGAAGAAAAAAAAAAAAACACAAATGTGAAAAATTAAAATGGGATTCGTAGGTGAGGTCTCAAACTCGATAGATGTATTGGCGACAGATGAGTCATCGGGGAGTGTTGTGACTGAAACTGTGTTATACAGTGCATTCAAACCCCGACTGAAAGAACCGCTTTTCACAAAGAGTCACAGCACTGGATCATTGTGAGACGTTTCTAAGAGCCTTAAAAAGAGTAATTGACTCAAAAATTAAATGCTGTACTTATTTTCCCACCCTTTTGTCATTCTGTATGCTGTTTTGTCACAAAAGAGGAAATCAAAGCATCATCATGCAACTCGCTCTTAAAAAATAACACATCTGGTCATAAAATAGAGTTGCGTGGTGAACAAAACATTTACATTTTTATTCGCCGTTCGCCATTCAGTCGGCAACTGAATCAGTACCATTCACAAAAAAATGATTCGTTTCAGTGCGTTCGTTTCAAGTAACCCGGAGATCTGGTTCACTCAAACTGCGTTTTATTTCATATTTATGTCACATTAATGCTTTAGTCTGAACTAATCTATCTAGTCCAGTATCAGACTAACAGCTTGGAGTGGCAGTAAGAGATTGAAGCTGGACTACTCAGAAAATTTTAATGAACTATTCTTTTAAAAAAAGAGAAAAAAATAGAATAGTGCAGTGTTAATCATACATGAATTATTTGCACATAATTTTGTTTTGTAATGACAGATGCTTTCGTGCATTAATAATTCTCTTCCAGAAGCCTGTCACTCACATGAGATTGATTCAGTCAATTCCTGATTGACAAAATCTAGTGCCATCTTACTTTTTAATTGTCATTATAGTTTTTCTTCATTTCAGAAGCTTCTTCACTTGGATTCATGCCACAGTTTCCAATTTAATTATTTAATTTTTAGCATATATTAAAAGCTTAAATTTCCTTGCATAAGTTATAGTAGACTTCCATTTATTTTCTGAACTTTGATTTATTGTTTGTGAAAAATTGTTTATACTTCTTATCTTTTGACTCACTATATGCCATATGTCAAATACCAAAAAATCTAGAATACTATTATAAATGTAAAGTATCATGCAGGTTACAGATTTTTGTAATAATGGCACACAAACACTTTTGCTTTTTTCCCCTCTTTGCATCGGCGCGGCCTGAGAGGGTGCAAGCTTTGCCCTGCTCCTGTGTTGCTTTGTGCAGTAAGCGCTGACTCACTGTTTGCTCGTTCAGTGGGAGGTTTTCGGTTCTGTGTGGGGGAAGGCCAGAGATCGGGTCACCGAGGGGGGGAGGCGGATGATGTGGTCTTACGCAATCAAACGCCGCCTCTCACTCCTCACCAGCTTTAGTGAAAATTATCAGCATCATCCACAGTTAGCCGCGGGGCAAGTTTTGTTTGCTATCTGGGTGGGTTTGTACAAATACAATATTAATATCCAATACCCACAGTGTCTCCCTCAGCTGTACTACAGCATGTATAAGTTTTACAGTTCACGTTCCTGAAGTTCAGAAACTCTGGATGGGTCACAGATGAACCTAAATATTGCAACATATTATGTTGTTTGCTTATTGGTTAGTAGTTTCAAAGCAAATATGAGATGAAATGGAACTGTGTAATTTTCCCTTTTTTTCCCCCTATTTTAATCACTTGTACCTGAACACTTTGTATTGCAAGTGCAGTGATGTACCGGGTGAGCTGCTGAGCAAGTTTACTTTGTCAGAAAAGACATTTGTACTGAGCTGTTTGTGTGAAATAAACATAAAAATATGTATGACAAATAATGCACTATGGTAAAAACATTTTGAGATTCATATCATAGTATTGTGCATTGAATTTCCAACGCTATCTTGCTCCCAATTCATACGTATTTTAGGAAGTGGCTAACACATATGAATTCGTACGACTTCACTCATACAATTTTGTAAAATTTGTCTAAACCCCAGTGACCGGTAGGTTTAGGGGGGGGGTTAAGTGTAGATAATTTGAAAATAAGTATTTATTAATCTGCAATCCGGCCCAGTAATTGTAACTTCTATGAAAAGTAATAAAAGCAGTTGAAGTTTTGCAAAAAAAAAGTAGGCTGAGGCACATTTTTCCAACCAGCCTGGTAATACGGATTCAGCTTCCTCTCACCTGGAGAGCACAACTCGCTTTGCATCAGTCCTCCTAATGTGATCCTAAATTAACATCTTGCATTCCAATCCTCAGCCAAAAAGAGAACTGTAAGCTCTGGAGGAGTTCCTCGTGCACATTACCGGATTTGGCCTGGTTTTCGAGTGGTTAATTATATAATTTTAATTGCGCAATCTGCTTTTTCCACTTTCTTTGTCTTTCCCCCTTCTGTCTCTCATTTCCGGAGTCGTTCAGTGGCATATTGCTCAAGGATACGCAGTGATGCAAGACTAGGGAAATCTATGTTCCCAGACTAAGGTCGACTTGAAGACGCAATGCACCTGGGTGATAAGGGGAAGGTTTCTGACAGCCCCTGGTGCGGACTTCACACTGACGTCGTGGTTCAGAATGAATGTTTCCGTGGTGCCAGGTGGCGCCCGAGGTCACGGTTTTCCACAAAGGCGCTGATGATGCCACCTCTGGTCTGAAGCAGAAGGAAATGAACTCTAGCCAGTGGGGAGACTCGACACTGATTTGCCTCCTGCTGAAGCATTACACCCTCCAGCGTGATGTGCTCTGCCTTTATATAACCCTGGCCCTTAGAGGCTCGCACTCGAACAAAATCGACCGACTCTCACGAGGGGATACGGCACGAAAAAGGGCTCTCCCTTTGGTTTGTGTGAGAACTGTGTCACTTGTTTAAAAGAGATTGCGAAATCGTGACTCGTTTTAATCCGATGGCAGGGAGGGAATATTTAACTGCTCCCTGCTTGCTTCTTTGTATGACTCTAGTGTATTTGGCTCCTTTTCAGAATCTCTCTCTTTTTCACCCGCTGCAGATTTCACTTCTTTCAGGGCTAAAGCTGTTCCATTTTCCCATTAAGTTTCCTCTTTGTACTCTCAATTGTCAGCTCGTTCAACTTCTTACCTACCTGCGCACTGTGAAATGCACTGCCCCGAGAAATGCAGATTAATTTACAATGAGATTTGTATTTCAAACCATGACAATGAAGGCATTAGCCTTTTAGCTGGGTGCTATTATACAAGCCTATGGCATACTAAACTTACTCATTCACCGGTTTATGCTGTTTAAGAGAGAAGGTGCCGTGCACGTGTGCAAATGAATATGCATATGTCTATATTCGTTGCCTCCGAGGAAATAACGAGCGTCAGAGCAGACGAACGACTTAGCGTGCGCCATTATGTATGTGTTTCGACCTACCCGCTTCTTATGAAATTGCAACAGGATGCAACCGTTTACCGAGCTGCTTTCATCAGTACAAATTTACTAATCTCTGAGAGCCCGGTCTCATTTCACCATGCCTTTTGTCGCTGAATCAAAATGGATGCCTGGAGCTAAATGTAAAACCACACTGGTTCCATTCCCACACATTTCATTTTAGTACGCGCTCTTATAAGTGGATTAGCTCAGTATATACATACTCAAACCACAAGACAGAGAATTTAGTATTTCACAGCGTCTTAACAGAAGACCCACCAAGTACCGTAAGTTAATGCTAATGAGATTATTTACAAATGACACGATTTTCAAACCTCAAGGTCAGTGATTGACAGAGAATTTTCTTTAACATCGTTTTCTAATTGTCCTTTGTTGCATTGTAAGCTACACTTTTTAGCTTTAGGCTATACATTTTAAAAAGCGGCATTATGTTGACTGTACCAAGCGGCATACAGAATGCTAGCTAATTGCTTACTGTAGTCTGCGCAGTATATGCTTTACGCTGCCTAACAATAAACAGTATAACAAGTGCACAACCAGTCCTGGTGTAGATCAGAGGGGTCTTGCGTCACCCTGAAGGGGTTTATTTAAAAATAAATAAATTAAATAAATGACTGGCTGAGCGTAGACTACCTCAATTACACAGCTACTTACCAAATAAATAAACGAATGGACATTAAATATTGATTTGAGCTGAATTATTTTACTACGTGAGAAGAAAGAGTCCAGGGAACGGTACAAAAGACATGAAACTAGCACAGTTTACTGTGTACAGTTTGTGAGTGCCAGTCAGTTTATTGCATTATGATGATTTTTTGGAAAGCCGCACGAAACCCTGACAGAAGTACAGTTAAACTCTCATCATGAAAGGAAATCAAACCTTTTTGTTATCGCTAGTCAAAAGCAAGTCATTCACCAATTGGGATGGGAAAGTTGTTTGGCTGGGCCAGACGTTATTTTACATAACCTCTGAAAAGCTCTTAAATCATAAATATCCACCATGACTGACTTTCTCCTCATTCACCGTCCTTCTCTTAAGATTTTACCCCATTTCAGGGGGAATTCAGAAATGGCGGGTTCAATTTAGCACGCTCGTTTTGTGTGTCTCTCTTCTTCCTCCCCTGAGATCCGGAGACACCATCTTAAAAGTCTGTTAAGAGTGCTGCATTTGTGATGGAAATAAGATTTCCCACCAAGAAAACTAGTTTGCAGATGTTTACCATTTAAATGCTAATTTGTGGGTCTACAAAATACTGACAGTCTGTGGAATAGTCTGATTCTGACTGAGCTGTTTTGGGTTTGTGTCTGGTCTGCTGTCAGGTTGAAATTACATAGGAAGGATAATTGAGATTTTCCCTCAATTATATTCTCAGGTGAAGTGTGTCAAAATGAGTTTTCCCCTCCCATTGGTTTGTCCCATTCAAAACTCCCCATTCATTGGTTTGTCCCATTCAAAACTCAAGGATTAATCATTTTGTTTTGTGGCTGATAAAATATTTGCTTACTTGAATGAATATGAAGGACTTTAAAGCATTTTGATAATACTCGGGAATAGTGCAAAAAATGAAAAATTGTTGAAAATGTAGGCTACTCACCTCAGGCAATTTGATATGTAGATGGATTTGTTTCTTCATCAGAACAGATTTGGAGAAATCTGCATTACATCACTTGCTCACCAATGGATCCTCTGCAGTGAATGGGTGCCGTCAAAATGAGAGTGCAAACAGCTGATAAAAACATTACAGTAATCCACACAACTCCAATCCATCAATTAACATCTTGTGAAGTGAAAAACTGCATGTTTGTAAGAAACAAATCCATCATTACGATGTTTTAAATGTGCTCATTTTCGGGGGGTTTTCTCCCACCGTTGGAAGCATTGATATAGATTATAGATTATGAACTGGTATTTCGCTTAGAAACAAGATTTTAAAATGCCTGAATGGTACATGGAATCCATTGGTGAACAAGTGATGTAATGCTAAATTTCTCCAAATACGTTCTTAAGAAGAGACCAACTCATCTTGGATGAACTAAGAGTTAAGTACATTTTTATGTCTGGGGTGAGCCGTTTCTTTGTGTTGTTTTCTTAATCTTCAGATGTTTTATAGTTGAACTGAGGCAGCCTCTGTTTTGGATGGTCTGGCCAAACTGATAGAAACTCGCATATATAGCCAATGAAAAATATTCTTTTTTTATTTTATCTTTTTGTCCTCTTTTCTCAATGAAGAAGAGGAATGCAGCCATAGACCCCCATGGATGATTGGGGAATAATGTTGGAGCCGATTGTTTATGGCATTTTTTATTGGCGCTGGTTATTGGATGTGTTTTATTGATGGCTCTGTTCAGGGAATCCCAGATAATGAATGATTTATGCACACTTACATAATTCACAAATGCTGAAACTTCAAATCACGTGCAGTGTCTGCGTACACTCGCTGTAAAAAGTGTTTCAGCATTGGCTATGGTCTAACTCCTTTATGCATCAAAAGCTGATGAGAAAGGATGCCACATGCCACAGAGACTGAATCAAACCAACCCAGAATTCCATTTTCTTCTGGCTTTCATTATGTGTTCCGTCTTTCTAAACATTGGAGTTGAAGGAACGTTTCAGCCAAAAATGAAATTTCTGTCATCATTTACTCACTACCGTGTTGTTCCAAACCCGTATGACTTTCTTTCATCCATTTTTTTTGAATGGTCATTAAATGCTTTTTTTTCTGTAAAACAGAGCATGAACAGAGCCTGTCAAGCCCCAAAAAGCTGAACAATGGAGCACCATAAAATCCACATGATTTCCTGAAGCATGTATAGACCTTATGTGTGAAAGAAACTAGTGCCACAGCAATTTTTTTTTAAAAGAAGGGTTCATATATAAATTTATATGATCTTAATGCAATGTTGAAAAGGGGCTTGACTATATATAAATATTATGTATTTATATATTTGTGTATAATATATTATGTGTATTGTATATCCATAAAGTGACTACTTTTAAGGTTCCAAATGTATTTCTGGAGAATAAAATGTGAAAATGTGGTTGAAAAAAACAATTCAAATAACATGCTTATTTTGAATTGTACATATTAAAATATATATATAAACATTTTTGTTGTGTTTTAATTAGTAAAAAATCATATTGAAAAATAGCCATTTTTGAAAAAGTTAAATTACAATTAATTTGTATTTTGGTTGAAGGTAAAGGTGTCTTTAAAGTGTCTTCTGTAATTAAGTGAAAACTGTTTAATATTTATAATAAAACTAAATTTCAATTAAATTAAACAGAAAAGGTTTTAATTTTGGGGGCAACAACAACAACAATTTAAAGCAGTATTGTACTAATTGTTAAATGCTTAAACCCTGTTTAGTTTTTGACCCATGTATTTTCATAAATACACCGCAACTGCTTTTAACGATGAAAGATATGTTTCTTTAGCATCAAGAGAGCATATTAGAATGATTTCAGAAGAATCACGTGACGCTGAAGATTGGAGTAATTATGCATTTTTAAATCCTATTTCAAACAGGAAGTAGACCAAATAAAAGTTTTGATCTTCCAAAAAACATTACAAAAACCCTACAAACCTCACACTTTTAAGCGATGCGTGTTTATAAATAATGCTTTATTTGCACAGTGCTTTTAAAGACTTCTGTGCTGGCATGATATTATATTTGAATGATCTTGTTTTGGAGTCTTTTCTCAGCAAATATTGATATTCTGTTGTTTTTTGTTATTTCAGTGAATAAATAATCATATCGTGTAAAGAATAAGATTACATTTTGTAGTCAGTTGACAGCCTTAAGGAAAACATTGAGATTGCGTTCATCCTTTTTTTTTTTAATCAAAGCACGAAGAGAGAAAATAATGTCGTACAATTAGCATTTTGATTGAAATTGTGGATAGAAATGTTTGAACTTCCTGCGTGCTTTGCTAATGCACTGTTTGATTTAACAGTATAAACATTTGTAGACTGTTTACATCCATTAACTGTGTCTGACTCCCATAAAAAGGAAAGTCACATCCGTTACCGTCTCCCTCTACGTCATAGTTACGAACGATTTTGCTCCAAAACTTCCCTTTTACATCCTGTTTTCTCGCTGTACGTTTCCTCTTGAGAAGGCTAGCTTTGCCAGGAGACTGGTTATCGCAGCGTGTTTGATTTGTCTGTCTCTTATCTGAGCGTAACGATAAGGAAAGGCATCAGCCAGAATGCAGGACGCATCAGGACAGGCTGAAAGAATGCTTTTCCTCTTTCCCAGTCCGTCTGCGCAAACGCTATCCGACGACGTGCATGCCGATCGGCTGCGTAATAAGGAACCGGCGGTTTCCTTGTCTGTTTGGTTCGGTTAAATCGGCACACGTGCTAGCCCTGTGATTAATTTGTAGCTCTGCTTTCCGTCTTGCTGTTCTTCACCGTTACGCCCCTGCAGCACTTGAGAAAAGTGCTGGAGAAAATCTCTGCATGTTCCACCTTCTAAGCGGGCAATTGTGCATTAACGCAACGGTTTCGGTCTCTGGGACGGATTGCCCTTCACCTTTTCGTGTGTGCAAATGCCTGAGCGTGTGAGATAGTGAAGGAATCTTAATTTATGCAACGAGCAGCCAAGGTGACAGATTAAAGGAGCCATTTGCATGAACCGGAGGACTCTACAAATGATCACGTGACATTTAATTTAGGACTGTTCACAAGAGAGAGAACAATTATTTCTGTTGAGAAGGGAATGGCATTGATTTTGAATGTGATTGGGTTTATATTTCTCTCTTGTCATGTTGTATTGGGTATTGGAAGCAGTGATTCTGGGCCACTGTCGTCGAGCATTTTTTTTCTCTTTTTTTGTAATTTTTTGCTCTGTTGGTTCTGTTGTGATGCTTAATTAAACCTGAATCGGGTGTATGAAGTGTGCAGCAGGTCTTGCAGCCTATAGAAAGCAGCTATCTCTGTTTTCTATTGATTTATTGATTGGTTAGTCAAGTCATGTGATGCATACATACACAGAATACAGCAATATGTGCTATGCTTTAAATAAAACTAAAACCGTAAAAAAGCGTGTTACCTGAAATAAATTAAACTTCAACTGAAAAAAAAAAACGCCTAGTTGCTCTAGAATGATTAAAGACACTAAAATAACATTTTAAGGTTCCATTTGTTAACGTATGAGATGACATAAACTAACGATGAAAGTGCTTCTGAAGCATTTATTAATATTAGTTGAATAAGAGAATAAACTCCAAAATGTTAATGTGAACTTACAATGAACAGCTGTGTTGTATTGTTAATAGGCTAACATTAGCATAGATGAATAAATACTGTTCATTAAATTATATTTATTAATAATTAATAAACACCGTAACAAATGTATTGCTCATTGTTAGTTAATTCATTAAAGTTCACAAATAAAACCTTATCGTAAAGTGTTACCAAAATAGCAAAAACTTAGTTATATAAGATAACTAGTTATATAAGACATATATAACTAAACACAACTAATATTAAAATAAAATAATGTTGAAAAATAGTAATATTAGTGCACTAATGTTTTTAGATGGCAACTGTTTTATTTTTCATTTAATATCATTTATAATTCATTAAAATAACCCAATCATAGAATTGTGGATTTAACAGTCTGGTAAAATATATACTATTTTATATGACACATATATAATAAATTTATAATAATTCATAATTAGTTAATTATGTATTTGTATTTGTACTCTCTCTCTCTCTCTCTCTCTCTCTCTGTCTGTCTGTGTGTTTGTACACTAAAGTACATACTAGCATCTTTTGTAGCTACACTCAAATTTTTATGAATGTGACAAAACATTGTGGCGGTTAAGAATGTATCTAAAATAAATACAACGAAAGAGAGGGTCATTATCATTTCTCATCATCATTCTTGGCCTGACCTACTCAGAAAGACTCACGCGTGTCATCACGTCTTTGTTACACCATAAAATCTAACAATTGTCTCGTGAATCTGTATTGAGGACAAGCAGTAAATCAAATCAGTAAATTGTGATCTTGTGATTGAATGAGTGCGGGATCACAGTTTATCATTGCAGCTTATCATGAAAATGTCACGACAATGGAAGTGAAAAGCACATACTCGCCTTCTGTAAATGGGCAATTTTGTGTAATTAGGACGGTGAGGTCGGCGCTGGAAAAGTATCAGTGCTAGCACAAAGTACTTGAAAATTTTAGATTGAAAAATGATCCAATTACACAGGGCATACAGAGTTCATTCTGGAGCGTTACGATCACCAAAAGTTCTCACTTTGTGTCAGTTTAGCGAGTCTGTAAATGCTGGGTGCCAGCCCCGAAGGCATCCCTGTCAAGATCTCTCTCCGGGTTCAACACATCTCAGCCATTAGCTTCAGCACTATACGTTCAGCCTGTGACGGCCCACAGATGGCTCCTAATTAGCAGGGAAATTAAAAGCGCTAGATAGAAGCTGGAGAAAAGGCCCATGGCCGCGTGGAAGGGTCTTTCTGAGGACCCTGGGAATGGTCATTCAGCTAATGCCTCATTTGTGTGGAGGATGGTGTGAACACGCTGGCTGCAGGACCCTCTCTGATGTCTATAGTAGGGTTTCTTCCTGCGCAGTCTAAAGCACTTGCTCCTGTATTTAGAGTCAGTTCAGGATATTTGCACAAAAATGCTAATTCTGTCTTAATTTTTGGCCATTTTATGTGAAGTCTATATAAGTACAAGTCACGTAAAGCCATGTGATCACTGTATGGACAACTGAAATTTTGTTTGTTTTTAAAAAAAATATTCATCATTTATAATTATTTATCATTTTTATATTTATTTACGTATAAATAAAACTATTTGACAAATATTTATGTACACAGTTTAATGACTTAACTATGCCATTTTTTTTATTTAGCATATAAAATGTTTTACATGTTTTTATAATAGTAAAATATTTTTAGCACTTGTGAATACATACAATATTTATATTCTGTAAAAATAAAAGTATTATTTACTTAATACAGACTGAATACTAAAATCAGACATTAAAACCCTACATAATTAGACTTAACAAACATTTTTCTTTTGTTTTTACTAAGTGAACTAAAAATGTACTTAATAAAATGTACAATTTAAACAAAAAAAAGTTTATTACTAAGTAAACAAACAAAAAAATATATTATTTTGTGTGTGTGTGTGCAGAGTTAAGTATTTATTTTATTACTGATTTATTTATTTATTAAATATATAATAATGATATTAATAATAATGCAAATTAAGATATTTTGTGATATATTAAATTACTAACTATTTATATTTCATTTTAGAATAATTCTAAATATCTTATTACTTAAAAAATAAAACATTTGCAAGCAACAACAACAAGAAGACGAAGCACACTAAGCAGATGAATCTGGTATTTTACACTTCCTGAGATCAGCGTGTACATCGCCTTGGTAATGAGTCCATCACCGTGTCAGAATCTTGACAACCGTCCATCGCTAGTGACCTTGATGCTGTCGCACAGACCGGACAACTGTTATAAATCAATCAGAGCTGATGTATTCATCTATTACACCTGTCAGGCGGCACATCCTCGCTCACTGCGCATGAAAAAGCAGATGTGAGTTATGACACTGCAGTTTAGGGAAGCATAGATCAAGGCGGTGACACGGGTGATGCTTGCAAGTGTACTTTGAAGGTAAAAAATAAAAGGAAAAGTGCTTTGTCAGACCAGTGCCTTGGTGGACTTGCGTTCATGCATAGTCATATTCCAGTCACTAATGTTTTAAATAACTTAAGGCAGAACTTTGCAGATTGAATCATCCTTAACCTGAAAATGTTGTCATTGAATGAGCAGCAATTGACTCGATGTTTTCACAAAGAACAAAATTGGTTCATTCTGAATCAGACATTTGAATTGAGTTCAACTGATTCTTTTCACGATTTTGCGTTGCATTCGTTTTGATTAGTTTGACCGATCCATTAAGAACCAAACGATTTAGTAATTATTTTACCAGTTGAACATCACATTGTACGTTATTCGTTGTGCGTGCTTGTTTGCATTGTTTAAAAGTATTACAATTAGTCACGTCAGACATATAATCGCGATTCAGATCCAAAATAAAAGTTTTTGCTTACATATTCATTCACACACACCCTTTCCTTATGTATTTTGAAATATGAATTTATGCATCAAACATTAGGATGTTCGCATCAAAAGACATTCACAAAAAGGATTATATGTCCATAGAAAGCACAGGTGTCTATTTTGAAGGTTTTTGGAGAAGAAAATGTCAAAATGTGGTTGAAATAATGCTACGTGGTCATTCAGTGCAGCACAATATTTATGTAAAAATTCAAACAACATGCTTATTATAGCTTATACGTATTATAATATATAAAAGTATAAGGAATCATATTACATTTTATTGTGTATTGGGTTAAAGCCTAGTGACAAATATAAAATGAATAAATTGTATTAATAAATTATCATTTTTGGTGAAAGTAATACATTTATTAATATGACCTACATTGGTTTTTGTTGTGAATGCTCCTGACAAGATTGTTTCACTGAAAAACGTTTTTGTGGGTATATTTTGTGAATCTGGGAAAAAATGTGTGATGTTGTTGGCTCAGAAAAATAGAAACACAATTGCAATTAATTTAAACTAAAAAATTTAATCATATACATTTATTTATAATTTTTATAGTTTACATAATTTTTTTCTTAAATATATGCGTGCGTGTGTGTGTGTGTGTGTGTGTATATATATATATATGATGGTGAATCTTATTAGTGGTTCTACGATCTTACTCTACTTTGATTGCTTTAAAGTTTCAGATATTCAAATTATGCACCAGTAATTGCTCACTAAGATTTCTGAGATACTTCTAATTATTTCTAAATCAATTAATCCATTTGATGCTAATGAGTCTAAAGTTTTTGCATGGTTGCATTTATGGACTGTAATGAAGAACCTGAAATGAATGTCAGTCAATTACCTGTCAAATATGTCAATCTGTGAGCTATTTAAAGATCGTAGTCTGGAGTATCTGACCTGCAAAGCCTGATTACTGCTGCACGGGATTCTACATGGAAGAGTCAAGTAATCTGCTTTCCCTCTGAACCTTCACACCTGGCATTAACTCGCAGATTTAGTGATTGGATAGTGCTTTGAATGCATTAAAATCCACATTTAAATGTACTTCATATGTGTTATGATCTAACTGTGATTACTGAACATTATAGCAGATTGGGGTTGTTTTTTCCCCACATGTAGTGATAGGTTCCAATGCTTTTTACCTATACACATGTATCTGTCTAAAAATATATAACAGGTGGCACAGAAGATGTGACTGGTGTGAAGTGTATGTTCTGTCTCTTTACTGGATACACAATATATTTTGGTGATTTAGAAAATTTTCAGATTTCATCAAAAAATAGCTTAATTTGTGTTTCTTACCGGTTTGAATTATACTTTTTGAGTGAGCCGTTTCTTTAATAATGTATTTCGAACAAAATCAAATTAACTGATGATTGTTTGTGCTGAAAAGCCAAGAGAGTCATCATTTTCTGATTTACCGTCTTTTCCTTTCTTTACTGCAATTCAGCAAAGCGATGTAATGAACCCTTTGGCCTGAAACAGTCTCTCGGCTTATTTTGAAATCAAAAGAAATTTAGTTTATCATTTAAACTTAAGTATTCCACAGAGATGCTCACTCCTTCCAGGAAATCTATCCCATGAAAAGTGTAAAAGGGAATTAGTAGGCACATTTAGAAATTGCTAGGGTAAACTTTTCAGTTTTCGTTCTAAGCTTATTAGAATGACATGAGAAGACATTTTTGGTGCATGTTTACATTTGGTTATCTCAGTTAAATGAAATTTAGCTCTGTTTTGTGTTTTCTTTTTTGGTCTAATCAGGTAGTGACCGTGCATCCATATTTATTTTGTATCTTTTAAAGGCTTAGTTTTCCCCAAAATGAAAAATTCATGTCGCCTCATGTTGTTTCAAACTGTTTTATAACAACATTACGTTTCTGGACCCGTGACCTGTTGTGTTGCTGTCTATGGAGGGTCAGATGGCTCTCTGATTTCATCAAAAATATCTGAATTTGTGTTCTGAAGATGAACAATGGTCTCACCCTCATGTCGTTCCAAACCCGTAAGTAATTAACGCCAGAACTTTCGTTTTTGAGTGTATTAACCCTTTAAGTTTATGCCAAAAAATTACAAAGTGATTTTTTTTTTTTCATTGGTCCAAACCAAAAGACAAGTGTAAACCCCCCCTTAGGGTCTTTTTGCTGCACGTGTGCATTTTTGCTAAAATATATCCCTAAACCCGGTTTGTGATATAAAGCCCTCAAGGCTTTTAACACATATATAAACGGTCCTTCCTGACATGTTAACATTTTGGCATTTAAATAAACCAAATGCTCAAGGCATATTACTACAAGCATCTGTGAATATTGGCTGACTGTTTTATAAGGTTCAGGATCGGTTTCATGATGGGTGGTAAAAACCTTTTTATACGGGGGAAAAAGGAAGAAAATGCTAAGCCACAGCTGTGTAATTATCTAAAATGTCCTTAAACCGACATTTCTGAGAGGGTGTTCAGAATCGATTTAAATCTCATCCAGGCGAGAGAAAGGCAGAGAGTCACAGCACATTACGGAGCTTTTATGTGGTCTTTGATGCAGCTTTGCGTATACGTAATTTGGTGTCACACTGGAGAGGAGGAGACCTCTGACTGTGACCGAAACCATCAGCGGTCCTAGAGGAAAGGGGATGCCGTTTACGCTTGCGTTCTGGTGGGAGAATAACGAAGGTCCTGCCATCGAACCCAGTTGTGGTTCTCCCCTCGGGTTGGCGCTTCCGGCGCCGCTTTATTGAAGGAAGTCCATTTCAGCAAGTCAAGCTTATCCGCCGTGACTCATTGTTTTGATTAGAAATATGATTGAGGGATAGGGATGACAGTATGGAGATAAGGAAAGGAATAACCCAGAGGAAATTATGATGGAAGATGCGAGAGAGAGAGAGAGTTTTGTATGCATGGAACTAGAGGGAAGGAACGGGTTGAATGGATGACCAAAAGAAGAAAGATAAAAGAGACATAAAGAGCAGTGCTTTGGGCTTTTGTAGACACTGTGGCCACATGGTCTTTGTTGAACAAAACTGAATAATGCTCTATTCATTAGGGATAATGTATTCCAGTGGCAGGTCTTGCTCCGGCACTTGAAAGACTGGAAGTTAAACACAATTCTATTGGTTCTTTTAGGACAAGGCTTGGGTTCACATTAACATATTTCTGAAAATAATTTAAGGTAAAATCTAATTTCATCACTCTTTTACTGTAGTTTGTAGTTGTAAGTCATACACTTTGGTGATAAAATATGAAATATGTTCATTCTTGCTGATGTTAAATGTCCTAAGTTTCTAAAAGCTCACTTCTTTCGTGTTTAATATTTATGAAGTCAGTCAGAAGCACTCTAGGGAAACTTTTTTGTTAACTTGCTTCTCGTGATTTTGTGAAGGCTTTTATTTTATTTCTTTATTTCGTTATGTATTTTATTGTTTTAAAATATTTCATATTCAGTGTATTATTCTATTAATATTTATTCATTTAATTGTATGTTTATCATTCAGTTCTTTTCATGGCATATTTTATACTGTATTTTATTTTTCATGTAATGTAATTATTAATAATTTTTATTTATTGTTTAATATATTTATATTCATTTCATTATTCTATTTTAATATTTATTTCATTTTAATTCAGTAATTTCATAATTTAATGTTACTTTGTGTTTATACTCCAGTCATATTTTTATTATCTTTTTATGCTGTATTTTATGCTGTATTATTTTATAAATATATCTTTTAATTTAACTCATTATTTTCATCATTTAATTTAATTAAATTGTTTTGTATTTTTATAATTTGATTAGTCTCATTAATAATCTCCGTGGAGTACTCTTACTGCATTTTATATTATTTTATTATTTCATTTTGTTTTTCTTTTTGCGACTGTCCCTTTAATGCGTCAAAGCGAGTACTGAAATACCACTTGGGTAGCTACTCCGAGTCATAATACTCACAGCTCATTTAAAGAAAGTCGTCTTGTACACCCACAAAATACAAATCAAACTTTTTTTTTTTTTTTTTTTATTCATGTGAGTTGTCAAACTCTACTGGCTCACGCTTCAGCGTTGTGCTGCAGAGTATTAATCAATACTTCATATGTTCATTTCCATTTACACTTTTGATTGACTCTCGCCTGTGAGAGCCAGACTCATCCAGAGGCACTCTGGAGCTAAGCCTGAATGAGCTGGAGATGACTGGATCTGAACTGGGCCTGGTCTAAACGGGATGTGTGTGTGTGTGTGTGTGTGTGTGTGTGTGTGTGTGTGTGTGTGTGTGTGTGTGTGCCCAGGCTGCGTCTCTGCATCCTGCCTGGTGCCAGCACCCCATAATGCACTTTTTATAGGCGCCTCCTGATTTCCTGGATGGAGTGAGTATCTCCGTGGAATATCAATGACTCTGTGCTGAAACGGCGCAGTCAGTGGGGACGGACCACACCGGCCCATAGAATGTGTATGGAGTACAGAGGTGCATGCTAGTCTATGAATGTTTCATCATCTCTGTACTCTTATCCTTATGTATGTGGTTGTCCTCCAAGGTGTTTTATTGATTTCATGAAAAGAACATACAGCCTTTCCAAAATGAGACTTAGACTTTAATGTTCCTGCCATGAGTGTTTTTTTTTTTTTTTTTTTTTTTACAAACCTGAGGGTGTCTATTGATAAAATAAATGTATGCTTTTTACTTTTGATGTAGGGATGTTGAATGTGTAGGTCTGAGATGGCAGAACTAAAAAGCAAAATATTCCTGCAAGTCTGTGCGAGCTATACCCAGCAGAGATGGCACCATGAATAGCAATTTTTAGCAGGCCAGAGGTTCCTCTCAATCAAACTTGACTCTTTCCCATCGCTACGTACGAAGGATCTAGATTTTAGCATGTAAAAACCAGCCTTCTTTTTTCCTCTTCAAACCAAAACCCTCTTGTTATTTAACAGATGCGATTTAAATGCACCTAATACATTATTTCTTTTAAAAACCCGTTAATGTATTTCATTTTATTGTAAATTGCTTAGGTTAATTGAAACTTTTCAGAAAGCACAACACATATTGTGTTCATAAATGATTTTCATAGCCATTTTTGATTGAATTATGTAGCATATGATGGGTTTTTTTGCACTTTATGTATTTGTGCTTGTAGTTTGCAACTGCAATACATATTAATAGTCAGAAATCTCCACAATTGTGCTTGCATGCACCAAACTTAAATATATATATATATATATATATATATATATATATATATATATATATATATATATATATATATATATATATATATATATATATATAGGTTTTGTCTCAATTTATTCCTAAAACATGGTTAGTTTTTGACTCTTGACAGCATTTTCTGATTTGCATTGAGATCTAGTATTTGCATATCGCCTGCTGCATATCAGAATATTTTTGTGCAAGTGGAAAAAAAAACACTGTTGCGTAAGAGTATGTAAAATAAAATAATTTTAGGTAGACATTAATTTGATTTAATTAAAATGGATGTGTTAAAAGGTTAAGCACGAAAGAAGTAATCAGGAATAAATATTTTAACCGTTTGTTGGACCTAATTTAATCACATATTGTTAAATTAGATTTGAAGTGTTCTTTGCAGTGAGGGTTTGAGAACAGAGCCATGCTCGTGCTGGGTGGAAAGTGGGCACTTGTAATTCAATGATGTGTTGGTGTGCTGGGGACTAAAGCTGGCCAAGCCTGCAGGAAGTGAATTATAACCTCTCAATTAAATCTGGGCATCTATGAAATATTGAATTGGAAACTCTTGAAGATTCTGGTCACGCCGTGGTGCTGCATAAAAGCTGACTGACTGCCTCCCCGGGCCTGTCAGAGGCAAGGCTGGGGCTGATCAGCTTGGTTTTTGCACACACACACACACACACACACAGAGCAAGAGAGAGAGTAATTTATACGAGCTTATATAAGAAAATCTCTCTCTTTCTCTCTCACTCATTTCAATTGTCATCCTTCTGCGTGTGGTTTTATCCTCAGCTCTAAAGATAAACTAAAGACTAAGAAGTAAGTCTAAGTTTAATTTTAGTCTTAAAAGGTCAGTCCCAAGTGTAGCTCAACTAGAAACATGATGCCAGGCTGGTTAAGTTTCCTTAATTAATATATTATATATATATATATATATATATATATATATATATATATATATATAAACCTTTATGATATTAAAATTGTAGAACATATACTATAATATATTTATTATGCAAAGATATCATAAACCAACTAATCACAAAAATAAATTTTATACATATGCTGATTTATACTGTTCCAGGAACTTCCTGGATATTGATGTCTTTAACTTTTTTTTGTACACTCACTCATGTACACACACTAACTAAAATTAACTAATTTGATCGAATATTTTATGCGTTTAATATTAATATTAATATTCAGCATTTTAGAACACGTGAGGATGAACGGTTTACTTTTTCTCTCTCAAACAGAAGGAAAATATATAGGAACGTTTAGTAAAGCTTACCATTTAAGAGTTCCACCGTTTTTCATGCCACGCTAACATAAGTGCCAGGAAAAAATTATATTTAGCTTTATGTCCATAGACATTTTTATAGGCGTGTCCAAGCTTCAGCATGAGTCTGCTTTGTCCTGTTGCGGAAATTACAGCCAATAAAACGAAAGACTGCGAAAACGGCATCATTTCCTGTCCTATTCTAATGGAGTGATTTTATAGTGCTCGTGATCCAGAGGCTCGCGCGAAATAGAGAGAGACTCACGTAGAGCTTTAGCTGTTGATTCATAGATAATAAAGCTTTAAGAATTTCTCCCCATCTGCGAAGGTATGAATTATTTATCTTGCGATGTAAATGTGGCATATCACCAGAATTCTCAGGCACACCGGGGACCGATTGTATAGAAAGTGTCTCCTTCAAACAGCTTTTAAATGACTCCTGTACAATATGGCGTAGGAAAACCTGCGACTTACAAAAGCGTCTAAAAGAAGATATCGGGGCATAAATACTTTCCTTGAATGGTGACATGAAAGGTAGCGCCGTCCCTTGAGATTCCTTGTTTTAAATGCGTGTAGATCTTAGTGGGTTTGTCAATACTCGCAGGCCATCTGTGGCGGGAAAACATGCCGAGATGTTGGGTTGATCTCCAGGGCACTACTCCTCCTGTTAGAGCTTATAGTCTTGTACGAGCCATACATTAAACAAGCCTGTTCTTCTCTGAGCAGCCTCTCATGGCACTTCAATGTAAGCTTTGCAATAAAGGAATCACTGTGTTTAGCTAGGAGACTATGTTGGCCGCGCGCATTGGTGCCATAATGCCTCAATGGCCTGTTTTATGAGCGTCCATCAGCGTGGGCCAATGGAGCGTGTAACGTGGGTGTGATCCCCGCGGTATCTCGCTCAAACATTCTGCCCCATGAGATTCTTTCACTGCATTCGGCACGTGTCTCCAACAGGGCTCTCTGCTTACGCTCACACCTGCAATTTGCATCTTTTTGTGCTTCTCATTAGCTTCCTCTAAGCGGCCATTGTGAACCCAGAGCTGTAAAATCCAACAGCATCTTGTTCAGTCGGTTTTGCATCGCAATCCAACCCTGATCTGCTACACATTGTAAATAAATTGTTTGTCTTTTATCTTATAATGTGTTTATATATATATATATATATACAAAAAAACTGACCCCAATCATTTGAGTGGCAGTATATATTGTTACATAAATGCTGTTTTTAACATTTATTTTAACTTTCAAAGAACCCTAATAAAAGTTTCCAGTAAATACATTTATAATTAATATATTTGAAGAGTTCAGATGCAAAAGCCTCTAAAAGCCATTTTGGTCAAAAATGAGATAGTGATACTGAGTGAATGTTCTCCACACATACTATATGTTCATCAAGTACTTTCACTTCAAATCTGCTAAATGCCAATCTTAAGCCACTGAGAAGTACAAGTACTTACATAGAAACCTATACAAAGTAGCCCAAAAAAGCAAATTTTAAAGAAAAACATCAGACGGAGGCTTTTGCATCTGATGTATATTGACTTCTCCATATATTTTCTTTTTTCTCTCACTTCTTTCTTTAAACATGGAACCGACTGAGGTTATGTGGAGAGCGGTTTTGGGTCGTATGATGATGGAAGTTTGAGGCTAAATAATTCAGATCCCAGTTAGAGAACCCTCCGTAGCTGAAGGAGATGTTGACATTGAGAAAACTGGCAGACGTTCACTGGCGTCCACAGACACACACTCACACACGTGTGCTCACATAAGCAGGCCGGGTTAGTTTACGGGTTAATGCATTCACATTACACCTACTGGATGTGAACCATGCTTAACTTTGAGTCAGCATTCTGCCTCGTAGTGTTTATTTATGTGTGAGGAGCGTGCTGGTTTGATTTCACTCCAAGAACACACTTTCTGAATCCTCTCAGAAATGCCTGAAACAATAAGGGATGCCTCATTTCTCATACAGCTCACAGCTCCTGTCTCTTCCTTGAGTAAAATGAATTGTGAGCATTCATACAATGGCTTCGAGTATTTAAAATTCTTGCTGCATTATGGACATGGAATTTTCCAAACCTCTCTAATTGAACATAGCCTCTGGAATGACATTGTGAGATATCTGGTTTTCAAAATTGAGGCAGATCGATCACTCCTGACTTATGAGAGAATCATCATTTGCATTATTTCCAAGATAAGGGCAGCTAATGTAATGCTCCAGTATTTTTAATTGAAAGTGGGAGAAAGAAGGGTTGAAAGTGAAATTGTCCAGACTACA
Source organism: Puntigrus tetrazona (assembly GCF_018831695.1). Lineage (NCBI taxonomy): Eukaryota > Metazoa > Chordata > Actinopteri > Cypriniformes > Cyprinidae > Puntigrus > Puntigrus tetrazona. The sequence continues at coordinate 21,744,583 of NC_056716.1, forward strand.
GACTTTGAATTTGGCAAAACATTAAATTGTGGCATTAAGCCACTTGTAAATGTAATAACATTATTGCATTCTATGCAAAATCTAAAACAAAGTATAATTTATGTTCCAAAAAAAAAAAAAAAAAAATATATATATATATATACATACATATACATATACATACATATATACACATATATATATATATATATGTATATATATATACATGTTTTATATTTAATACAATATATGAATGTATAATACTCATCATAAAAAAAAAACATACCATATATTTTCGCTATCAATATCTATTTGTGTCTATATTTTTATTGAATTATTTTTATGTTTTTAATCATCTGTTTTGACTCTCTTTCTGATGGCACCCATTCACTGCACAGGATCTTTAATGAACAAGTGGTATAATGCTCCATTTTTCAATCTTAAGGGTAGGTGAAAAAACTCATCCATTTCTAGTACATTTTCAGCAAATTTTCATTTTTGCGTAAACGTTTCCTTTAAGCATCCATACACGATATTCGCTGTGTGTCACACTACTCAACTCTAGGGTGTCTTCACAAGTCCGAATCGCATATTTGCATTTGTTCTTTTTAGTGTCTTTTCTCGCACCTGGCTGGTCTGGTGCGTTGCTCCCAGACAGGGCCGTATGTAAATTAAAGAGTCTCATGAGCATTAGCTCAAGGTCGTGGCGCTCACCCTGCCGCTCGTCCGAGCCGCATCGCTCAAAGTTTCCACTCCTCAGAATGTTTAATTATTATTAGACTGTTGCTTATTTGACAGTGTGTCAAATCAGCTTAATTAATACTGGCCATCTGCGGTAGTTAATGGCGGCCTCAGATTTGTGTGGTCTCCTGACAAGCTTATGGTGAAGGAAAAACAGTGTAATAAAAGAACCCGTACAGCGGATCAACCCTTCATTATCCGTTGCCATTACCAGCTGTGGGTGCCGCGGGCCGTGTAGATCTCTGTGCCTCGTCGGGAACGTACACCTGTCACGCTAATTTGGACGAAAAAGAATGGGGTGAAAACTACAGGTGAAAGGATACGCTGTGAAGAAGACAGCCATTATTACCTAGACTCGAGGTCCGCTTAGAGCAGAGCCTGCCTTAGGGAGAAAGAGAGAGCTACTGATCGCCAACATATCCACCCCCTCCATCACTAAATTGTGATGTGCATCCGCGCTGTGCCATTCTCTTGATGTTCAAAATAAGTCGGAATCTTATTATGGAGGGTGAATGCCTTGGGACACTTGAAACTGGTTTCAAATAAGTTACGAGTGAGAAATAGCTGTTGCTTGAAAGGGTGCGACCCAAATGCAGAATTCTAAGTCTGCTAAAATATCCCCTCTTCTTTTTAGCATAGGACTTGTAGGCTGAAAGGAAATCTATGGGCAGATGGAACCTTTAGTGCAAGGTGTTGCCTAGAGATGAGGACGGAGACAATGAGCTGTCTCGATAAAAATATCGCAGGAAAATCTGACTCAACATGGAGCGGTGCTTGAAGGCAGCATCATTCCGGATAGGTTCGTTTAGGTATAGAGTACCTCAGCCAAATTCAAGAAGGTTTTTTTTTTTTTCTTCATTGACTCAACTTTATGTTGTTCCGAAAACATATGATGTGCTTTCTCCAGTAGAACATCAAAAAAGATGTTTAGTAGAATTCCAGACCTGCTCTTTTCCAAAGGTTATCGTCAAGCAGCATAAACATTTTTTTTCAGCTTATCATCAGCATATTAGAATGCATTCTCACAAAATTCACACATCCATGTGAAATTATAAAAAGAACAGCCCAGAATTTGATCAGTTTTCAGCCCTTTATTCTTTTGTGTCAGATTAGAAAGACAGATTATTTATCAGTTGATATTTTTTAAAGTAATGTTTATGATCTTCGCATATGTTTTAATAGTTTGTCATTATTTAACACTCAACTTTAATTCAGCACTAATAATTAAATATTTTTAGGCTATAGATTCAATGTTTATGATACCAAAAAAATAAACTTTTTATTTAATTTTTGTTGTTGTTTATTTATATATTTATTTTATATACATGCAATAATGCACATTTTTATATTATTAATTAAAAAACTAAAATGCATTTAATTCCTATATTTTTATATCTAAATTGTCTTTATCTAATTCTTATTTAAAATGAATTTTTATTAGCACTGTTAAATGTAATCTCTAATCAGCCTCAAAATATACATTTCATTTTTAAGTCAAATATTGGTTATTAATAAATATATAACGATAACATCAATATCCAGCAGTTTTTAATTGTCTAGAAGAAATGAAGTTGTAATCCTTTGGAACAGCATTGGAGCTATTGAATAAAGACAGATTGTTAAATTCTGAGTGAACTATGCCTTTTAATGGCTGATGTTTTTATTTATTTCTTTTCTGTTCAAGCCTCAGTCTACTTATTTTCTTTCCGTGTAGCAATTCAATGTTTTCAACACTTCACCAGCAGGCCGACAAAATGTAACACTTTAAGCTGCTGATGAGAGCATGTTAGCGACTCGTTCTGTTTGCCCTCCATTCAGACACACACACACACACACACACACACACACACTATCAGGCATCGGCTATAGAACGAGTGACTTAGACATAGATGACATTTCCCCAATTTCACACTAAGCTGCCTGTATGAAGGCAAGCGAGCAGAAACACAGCTGAGTGTGAATATGCCAAAAAAGAGGGAGGACCAGGGTCAGGTACAAGAGAAAATGTCATTAGAAAATGTGTGAGTGTGTGTGAAGCACGCAGACAGCACACGTGTGTGTGTGTGTGAACGTGTGTGACGTGGTGCAGAAAGCCATGTTATCTTCCAGAGTTAATCACCTTGTGCTTCTAGCCTGAGTGCAGCCGTGTCCATTCCCCTGTAATTCAGTCAATGTGAAATTGGCTGACTCTGGTGGTGTGTGTGTATGTGTGTGTGTGTGCGCGCTCTAAAACGTCACACATTCTGTCCTCAGGTTCTCTAACCCACTTTGGCCAAAGTCGGCTCGATTCTGTCTGTTCAAGTCTTTCAGAACCATCAGCCCTTGAGCCAAACGGTCAGTCCATGCAACAGGAGACTCTCTAAGCAAGTCCATTCGCTCAAGCCTCAAGTGTCTGCGAATGAGCAGGGAATCTAAACACTTTTTAGGTACAGCAACACCAACAACGTGAATTGGAAAGGTTCTGTGGGGTGACAGAAACACTATCCGGGTCACGTTGTACTGTATTTAAGCAATAAGGTACAAAAAGTGCTGTACTGTGAATGGCTAAAGGACATTTCTAGATGAATGCCTGAAACCTGTTTAAAAATTATTCATGATTCAAACAGCCTTGAGAGCCTTAATGCTTTCATACAGTTACTTCGTATTTATAAAAAACAATATATGACTTTCTTCACTTTGTAATGCCATGACATTACTGGAGCAATAAGCATCCAGTATTGGACCTAACCATTTTATAAGCCATGTTATAAACGCCAGTGTAGCTTATCATAATCTGCAGATGCAACTATATTGCAATTATGGAGCAGCTTGCACAGCTACACATGTGAACACCAAGTGTAACCAACATGCACAAACGCTATCAAATCTTCCTTGAAATCCCACAGTTTATGCAGATTCATGTTTTAAATGCTATGTGTCATTAGATGAGGAAATCATCCTGACAATTATTGTCACTGCAGAAAAGATGTGCACATCTATTTGCATGAGCAAAATGAGTTGAGGTTGATGTAGTGTTTCGCATAATGTGATTTGTAATGATCTTTTGTTCAAAACGTTGCTTTTAGAACATTCTTGTCAACCACTCATAACCCTAATCCTGAAACCAAAGGCTAAAGTGATTGGCTCTTTGGAATGTTTTATGCCCTACTTGTGTAAATCATTCTGCATATACAGTAGTTAAGCTTTGCATTTTAATAACTTAAATGTAAATTTAAAGTGCCCCTATTGTGGGTAATGAATATTTTGGATTCGGGAGTCCCCAGCAACAGAACGATATGTATGCAAGGTCAAAAAACACACAACTATTTTCTCAACGATTAATTTTTCCAAACCCCTCTTTTGCGAGACGCTGATCTACGGTGATTGGTCCAGTTGTTCTCATTTTAATTTTATCGTGCCTGGGATAGCTAATACAACAGTGTTTGTCAGCGCAGTGCTGTTTTTTGTACAGCGTTACCAGGGAAACCGCTATACTTTAACGTTCCAAAAGCGGCACATAGTGGCAAAGAATAAATTAGCATTTTCATTCAGACCAAGAAGTGGATGGGCAATATGCTAATGTTTACTTAAACTTAAAATATCAGTGATTCAGAATCCACTCTTTCTTTCGAGACATATTAACTTTATACGCGGTGAACTTTTAGATTCGTGAGGATGTTTTCATTCACTTAGAGCTGTGTCACACACTGCAGGAAAGGTAATTTTTCAAAATCCATAAAAGTGGCACGTTAATGCACACATACTTGCATGTATAACTGTGTTATATTTAGATGAATTATAAAGTGACCATCTGCTACAATGACAGTCTTGACACAAGCCGTGCAAAAGGTCAACAAACTATATTTACTTTTTCTTTGCGCTCATTTGGTGACAGTGCTAAACCTGTCGAAACACCACCTTGCGAGAGGTTCACTTAACAAGAAGTGGCCGCATGCATGTGCATGGTCACTTGCTCCCACCGCTGCACATCATATCACAACATGGATCCGCGGGATTATTTTTACTACCTCACCCCCAAGTCCTCTTTGCATTTTCACCTCATTTGGTTTTAACAAGATCATAATCGCGGCCGTGGCCCGCGCACAGTCCTGTCGTAAAGTGGGTGGCGGATGGTTTTACGAGCAGAGGGGCTTTAGTGATGGAAGGCATCTGTGGAACATCTGTGGAAGGTGCTGAGTCGACGCTCCTGTCACACCGGTCACACACGTGGAGTGTAATCCGCTGGAAAACCTCTCACCCTGAACACCCTGCTGCTGTCAAGTACACACATCACTCTGAGACGGACTCCAATGTCCCTACTTCCTCGTTCATCGGATGTGAGTTCATGTAGAGAAATGAGGAGGACATTCTTGCTGAATAGGAACTCTAAAAATCTTTGTGTCTTTTGTTTGAATGAAAATTGATGCGATCCAGGCGAACAGTAGCATTTCATCTAAACGACTGCAATTAAATTCCTGTAGGGTTCATTCAAAAATGTATTCGAATTGAAACAGTCCAAGCTCCAAAGCAACATAAAATAGTCCATATGCTTATGGTGAAGTATGGAAAAGTATGGTGCATGGAAATATTTTTCAAATATATGCTGTATGCTTGAATTTATATAAGTAAACGCATTGTGTAAACAAAATATAATTTTGGATGTTATTAATCGAGATTGATCGTTTGACAGCACTAGTTTTAAAAAAAGTTACACCCTTAAATTGAAAGTTTTCAGAGAATTTTTTTGTATTTTGAGTTGAAGGTGAAAATCAATATTAGTTAAATATTGGGTGGGTTGAAAAGCATCTGAGATTTTTGGATTGGTTGCCAGATCTTTTCATATCTAACAGTTTATGTCCACCGTTCCCAGCTATCCGATATAGAATTGTTAAAGTTATATAAATAAAAAAAATATAAGTAGTTACATTTTAATGATAGTCTTGCTTTTTGACTGTAATATCAAAAATAATTTGAATGATATTTCTGACTCTGTCCCCTGAGATTCATACTAGATGGCAAAATCATAACGCTTTTAAAAAATATATGCATACTTGTACGTAAAAGCCTCATCGATTCAGATTGCCCAATATCAGTTATTGTGTAAATTATCTCGAGTTTCAATGAGAGTGCTATGAATGTCAGACTACCAGATTTGAATTTTAAATCAATATTTTCAGTGAGTTGAAAACCATCTGAGATTTATTGCGTGATTGTTAGATGCGTTCCTTCCATAATAAGGTGTTTATCTGACAGTTTAAGACTGATTTATGACCTTCGATCCCCACACAGGAGCCTCTCTGGCCATTAGTAGTCATCCTTTTCCATTCACAGAAACTCCCCGTGGCAGAAACAACCTTGCACATCTCTTGCTCTCCATACTCGTGTTATGAATACTTTATGTAGTTTTTGCAGGTATCCATTGTAAATGCACTTTCTTGGGTAATTGTATCATAGATGCAAAGAAAACAGGTGGACAGATGGAAACTGTCTAACGCAATCATTCTCTACAGGATTCTTTACACAATCTAATACAAACTTATCAGAGTTTGCACGCATTGTTCTAAACAGAGTCCTCTAAGTCACGTTACATAGGGACTAATACAGTCAAGGTAATTTCCAGCGTTCTCCCAGAAGATGCATGTTCTAACTTAATATGTTCCCTTCGTAGCCACAGTCAACCGATCCGGGGGCGTGTGGCTCGACGCAGGCGCGTGTTTCAGGGGTTTAGAGTCAGGGACTCTGACGTTATGGGCTTTTTAATGAGAGTAGAGATGCAGGCAGAGAGGCCACGAGTGTGATGGAGTAATCCACTGCTGAATTATTCATAGCAACATGTGAAATGAAACATGGCCGAGATTAGTGCTTTTCTGCTCATCACTCCCGTCCCCTGTGGACTCCGCAACCCGCCACCACGGACGAGATTTAACTCACTTTCTCCGAAGCCACACCGGATCACACGGATGAGCGTATACGGTTGCTTGTCATTATGCCGGTTTACGTGAGCGTTTGATAGAATCTGATTGAGTTTGATTGCGTGAGTCTAATTCCCTCAGATGCAGGATACGGCACTCATCCTAATTTATTTGCAAACTGCAAATATCTTAAAAGGGCAGCTGCTACACAAAGTTCCCTTTTACATGTTGTTTGAACGTAAATGCTGTTGGCAGAGGGCCTCATTTACTAAACGAATGTATGAAAAAAACTGGGTGCACCGTCGTTTCTACTTGGAATTTATCAATATGGACGTAAGCGGTGGCTACGAGCAAATAGCAAATTTCACGTCTGGTCTCAGCTCGCGTACGCAAGTTTTGAGTTACCTGGGTCCTCATTTTAAAAAAATGTGCAGAAACCATCCTAAATTTGATCTTATATTCATTTCTCCGATATGCGTACATGAGATGCATAAAAAGAAATCATGTGTACGCGTCTCCTTCAGATATGAAATCTATGCATCGCAAATGATCATGAACTTGCTTGCAAATGAATGGTTTCAGCTCTCTGCTGGTTGTAAATGACGTATGATAATTAATAGTTAATATTATTAACACATACAATATCCCCAATCATCTTAATTTACAGCAGCAAGCTGCAAGAACAGCTTATATTTTCAAAAACCTGCAATACTCCGACAACAAAAAGTCAGACCCTGACATGACGCTAAGCACTTTATCACATCAAAGCTGTTTTTTATAAATAAAAGGTGTCAGAGTATTGCTGCCTCTATTGTTCATTTGTTCTGGAAACTGCAGTCATATGTACTTTTTAGTATGTATTTCACGTCTCGCTAAAAAGTGATTTCTTTCCCAGCTGTTTACCTTCACAGACACAACTGTCTGTGTTTTTGTACCTTATGTGTGTTTTTAAGATACATTTGTACTTAAACTTGTATTTGGCAGTTTAAGCACAATAAGATATGAAAGAGAACTCAAGCTTCAAGAAAATAAAACTATAGCTTTAAAATACACGATTGTCATAGACAAACTTTTTTTGCATGGAACAAGCTGCACGCAAACTGATCTTTTAATCCTTAACTTTGTACTACGAGAAAGATAACAAACACGATTGAATGTTGTGTGTGACTGAATATGTTCAAGGTTTTTGCCAGGAGAGGCATTAAACTGTTTGCCAGATGAAATGAGTCACTCCAAATGTCATCGCGGATGCCACTGAATCTGAGCCCTGCAAATTGCTGCACCTTCCTGAAACGCGCAGCCTGGCAGATTTTGTTTACATATATTAAGATGATGGTTATCTAATGGCATATGAACAGCTGGGGGTTAATAGCTGTCGGAGAATTGACTTGAATAAGCAGGGCACATCTCAGTGGTCTGGGGAATTAGCGGCACCGCAGAACAACGCTTTCACAAATTTGTGATCTTTGCTGAGATGCCGTAGAGATGTGTGACACCTTGTCTAGGAAAGTTTTCGGCCGCCCAGTCTTCCGCTGTCCGTGATGTATTTTTGAGTACACCATATTTCTGACCTCTTCCTGTGAGTTTGAATTGTTTGGTGCCAGAGGCGATTCTGGAGGGCAGCGCTTAGAAAGACTAGTCACAACTTTCCTGCAGCCAGACAGGAAGTCACCTATGGAGAGCCTTCAAACGTATAACTCAGAGATATCAGATGTGCTTTTGTGTGGTATTCACCCCATGGCGTGGACTAAAATCTCAAACACATTGCACTAACAGAGTAAAGGCACTGAGAACTTTTTCTTTTTGTGTCTGAATCTTTAAATCTCTAACCCTTTCTCTAAACTTGCCTCTAAATCGTTGTGAACAGTTTGCAACTTCATGTTCTACTAACTTGCCACCATACAATGAGAGGAATAAAGTGCATAAAACTGTATAAAACGTATAAAGTGTCTGTATATGCACAAAAATGTTCTTGCTGTAAATGAATATCTCTTTATAAAGGGTAATTCATACTGTATTAAGTAACTATTAGCTAGATAGATATAGCAGAATTGCGTAATTATATTACAAAATAAACGTAAATGAAATCTGTTACAGTTATTGGGAAAATTGTGTAATTAAATCAGAATGTTGCCAAATACAAATGGGGATTACATCAGACTACTGTCACACACATACAAAGATTTAATTGATTAAATCTTGAGACAACTCTGAGGAGTTTAGAACATATGCTTATCGGATGACTTTTTTAATTTTATGTATATACTTTATTTTTGGACAAATTGTTTTTTTTTCTAAAGCGTTGCTAGATGTTAGTGTTTCCTGTTATATACAAAGACAGTTTCATAGCTATTAATCTTCATCTTATGGTTTTCAATCTTTATTTAATCTTTTTACTCTCAAAGTAAAAAGAGGTGCTATAGTTTGATTTTGTGGTGGTTGTGCTTTAAAAACATTAGTATTATTAATTCAAGTGATAAAGGATTTTGATTCTGTAAGGTTAACCCTGCCTGCTTTAAATGTTTTTGAAATGTTGAATGTTGAAAAGTAATCAAATGCTATCAGTTGCATTCATTTAATAAAGTAACTGAAATGATTACACTACTTATTGCATTTTAAATATAATAACTTGTAATCTGTAACCTATTACATTTTCAAAGTAAGCTTCCCAACACTGTATATTATTTACAATCATATGCAATTGCACATGCATTTTATATATGAGCCCCCTGTGATGTTAACCACGAGGTAACACAATTAAACACTGATTGAGTCGGTTCATAAGTTATTTATTATTTTTGAACCACAGCTTTAGTTCAGATTTGAAGCCCCCCATTGGATTCAGGTTATTGATTCAGAGACACCTTAATGACTATTACCACGTGTTATGTGCAGCACACAGGGATGCCACTGTGGCCTTTAACATGCCTGTTAAAACTATGAAGCATTAATTTGTGCATAACAAATGCTGGATACAAAATGAACACACAGCTGTTTTTTTTATGTTGCTAACATAAAAATGTAAGCAAAAAGGAATTCTTTAGATCTGATTAGCTAGCTGGAGTTTGTGTGTTATAAATGAATTCGAAGTAATAAAAGTTAGAGCGCACACCAATTAATATACATTTTCTCTTTTGACTTAACATTAGAGTTGGAGCATTTATGTTTGGTGCTCCAAAAAGCACCAAACGGCTTAAAAAAACTCAGAGCGGAGATTTCGAAGTGTCACCTTTTGCTGTACATATTTAGATGTACAGGACATCGCAATGGAAGACGATTTTGATAACTTGAATGACGAGGACATCGATGACAGTGTCCCATCACACATCTGCCTGATGCACACACATCACACAACGGAAGCGTGTGAGCTCTCAGACCATCAGTGTGCAAGAGGTAAAAATCTATATAAATACTGTTTGTTTTTCTTACACAAACCGCTCGTTTCGTGTCTTTAGGCCATCAATGTATCGTTATGGTGGGGTATGGTTTCTCTGTGCATGTTTTTTTTTTCATCTCATGGAGAAAGTTCCCTATATCGACAATTATATGGCTCACAGACTACAACGGTTTGACTTAAAAATCTCACAATTGGATCTAATGAAGAAAAAAGACACCTACTCCTTAGATGTCCTCAGGGTAAGCTGATAAACTTCAAACTATAGTGTGCTAACAACTAAGCAATTGATCTGAAAGTTTAATATAAGTTTCGCCATTTTCCAAAGACACAGTGCTTTCAGAAAACCTATACCTACGTTTTTCATCTTGCTTGTTTTCTGCTTTTGACCTGCTTAATTAAAGCAAACGGCTTTCTGTTAAGCACCGTAATGTGTATACATACATTAATTAATTAGATTTACACAGATTTGTGTTGTTAATATGGTGATTGAAATCTCTTCTGCTGTTAAATCAGCTTAACCACAAAGGAAATTTCCCTGTAATTTCAGATGGCGTTGTCATGTGCTGTTCAGACTGGTTCTCACCGATCCGGCAAATGCCAACATTCTAAAATTGGCTGTTGGATTTAGAATTGTGAGTTATTTTCGCGCTGTGTTGACAGAATTAAAACGTTGTGACACGGATACACGCAAAAACCCAAGAACAGCTGAAATTTGTTGGGTTACTTAACATTCCACAGGTCTTGGTAAAGTGAACCTGGTATATCTGCAGTACGCTGCCATATACATCTCTATTCTTGATATACAATATGGCAGAGTTCATGAGGAAGTCAGGCTGTCCGGGGCTTAATTAACCCAGCCATAAAGGACAGCTCGTTGCCGTGGTGAATGTCATTGAGGCCTCCGCTGCTGAAGTTCCCAAAGGGATCAGGGCTAATTGCAAATACAACCTTAGCATGGGACATTGCCTTGAGGAGACATGGAAGCAGCTTTATATGCCTGTTAATGAAGCTACGGAGAAACTGCCGTTCGCTTCGAGATTGGATGGCTGCAATTCAGCGGCTTCAATCATTTCGCTGATATATGCGGTATTCACCTAGATGATAATTAGATCTGTTTTAGAGAGGCGGTTAACGAAGTTACCGGAGTGTGAGAGTGCATGTGTGCAAACGAGCGTAATCTGACTTTATGAAATGATAGACAAAAATAAAAATTTGAACGGGTATAGGGTAAAAAAAAATGGACATATTTCGCCGGGTCGGTGTAGACCGCTCAGTCTCACACACATAAAAGGCATTCACTCCCACACAAACATAAAAATCGGCTGCGTCGAGGAAAACAAACACCCGTCTAAGGAGGTCATGTTGATTCAGTCGGTTTTGGAACGTGTCGTGTGCACCGCCGTGCCCTGTGTGGGTGCGCTAGTGTTACTCTCCCGGGGCCCCAAATGTGAGGATTAAGCTAAATGAGTTTGTCAGGTTCACTGTTTCAATCCCCTCTACTCAACAAAAGAAAAGGCACTTTTGGGATTTTAATATCCTTTGCTCTGCAATCCTGCTTTCTTGCAGCTAGCAGTTTATGAGGCTTATTTCCCCCCCTCTTTGCAGTGGCGAGATTAGTAAGAGGCGAAGAAAGCAGTGTTTGAATTTTAAAAGCTGTAGGGTAAAATGGATTCCCCCTTTTTGATTTCTATCTTTCTGTTTTAATCAATTTCTTTTTTACTTTTTTGTATTTCCACCCATTTCCTTCGCTCTGTCTTTCTGCCCAGATGATTTTTTTTTTATTATTGATCTGATGACATTTACAAAAGCAGCTTACCTTAACACTGTACGTAGAGAGGAAAGCATGGTTTTAACGATGTGGTGAGTGTGACACTTTAAACAGAAGAAAACCCTCACATTGTAACACACACACACACACCGAGCAAATCAATAGAGTGCATGTGTCATCCGTATAACAGTGATGTGTATTGGCCTTTTGATTCGTGCTCTGTTGTGAGTGTCAGCCGCACTGTTTTTGCCCTGAGAGCTGCTATATTCGCTCCATCTTTCCATTTTTATGACCACCCAGCTGCTCTGATTCTTCTCATTCCAGTTCATCCACCTTCCACTCAATCACCAATTTCAACTTAATTCATGTTCAATCAATTTATAATTTCATGTAAATAAGTTTTAGAGCAGATTCAGAGAAATTTATGCTCACCAATGGATGGCATCGGAACGACATTTCAAACAACACAATTTTAGTTCCTTACTTTTTTATAGAATTACATACAACGGTATATAACACAATAAGCAGTACTCTGTAGGCTATGCATTGGAGCATGTGAGCAGCTGCTTAGCAGTGCTTCTGACAGGATAATATTTCAGTGTTTTGCTGCCACAGTAAAATGATGCAATGCTTTGATAAAACCTACCTAAGTTTTTCCACTTTTCTGGGATTTAAAGATGATGCTGGTGCTTTTTGTCTGCTTTGATATGTATAATTTATCTAAACTGCTTTGTGATAAGCCCTGAGATGAGATGTGTGTAGTGTACATGAATTAGTTAGACGGGTCCTCAGGAGATCTGACTCAGGATCTCTGCTATGTTGAAAGCGGTAAGAACTGTTGAGCAAACACTGAATCCCTGGCCTTGGTGCAGGCGCTGGGTTCTCCCTCGTATTTCGTGTTTAGCTTCATTTTCTCTCTATCCCTTCCATATCTCGTTGTCTATCTGCCATATTGACACAGATGCAGGATTTCTAACATGTTATGTTCGGAGGTCTGGGACTTGTGGGCAGGTTATCTATATAGCGGTGTCAGAAAACTCAAAATGAAGTTGAAGGATGCAAATATACAATGAATCAATGCAAACCAAACTTGTAGAAGTGAAGCCTATTTTTCATATAAACCTATATCATATGACTTTTGAAAGTCATATGGACTTTTTTTTGGTGCTTCTTGATGTTGAGTGAAGGAATAAGGAAAAATGCAAGGCTGGTGGTTGATGAAGCTGATGCATGAAGCCGATGATAACATATTGGAATTAGGTCTCATGAAAAAATGTTTTCATTAGAATATTAGAATGAGAGCCTTTGATACAGAAATATACAGTGCATATATAGTTAATTGCAGACCGCAGATGTTTCATTATTTAATGAATGTTTCCCACTGATACGTTGAATTCCCCCTGATACAATTCTAATAGTTTTCGTGTTAATTAATTCTTCTGTTTTTTATGTCATTAACGCCCACAGCGCTTGAGAGTGGAATCACAGTATCACCTTCTATGGTGTTTTTCTATTGAAAGTGTCGCACATTTTGTTGGAGTAGCTAGCCTGTACAAAATTGTATTAAATAAATCTGTTCATAGACCACAAATAATGTAATCTCTACCACTATATTTGAAAGCATGGCGATTTAAGAATCAACCACTACTGCATCAATCCGTTCTTGTATTCTGTAATAATAGACACCAAGCTGTTAGTGTCAATAACGCAAAAGTGACAAAATGAGAGCCTTTTATGCCAATGAAGTGCTTAGGCAAGTGATTAATTTCTTAAAATAAATCTTGCATGGCAAGCTAGCTAAACGACGTCTGGTATTTTATATTAGAGCTGTTAGATGATTTGACTTAATGAAAGCACAATTTGTAAAGCTTTCTCTGTTTGTGTCAAATGTATCAATTATTCTTAAATCATTTTTGGTGTTTATTTGAAGTCTCCCAAGTGTCCTTTTTTTTAATTTGTTTATATTTATCTTGAAATAAGCTTGCATAAAATAGTTTTTGAGAATCATTTCTCATTCTTTTGGTTTACTTTGCTGATTGTAGTAAATAATGATTAAATGAACATATTAAGCAGGATAAAAAAATTTCATGACTTAATTAATTGTGATTTTAATCTCACATAAAAGGGTGCGATCGCAATTAAAAATTGTCATCTATTGACATACAGCCCAAAAATATATGATTTTATTGATCTCACACATTTGATGTGGATGCGATTTCATCAAAGTTGTAAAAATTGTCATATATATATATATATATATATATATATATATATATATATATATATATATATATATATAAAATATATAAATATAACATTTGAAGTGAAAGAAGAACTGCAATATTCAAGTATAAGTAAAATTAAGATTACTTGAAATTTTGAGAAATTCTTAGAACTAATTTGAACATTGTCAAATCCAGGTAAGGTTCAGCTATATGCATATATTTTGAAAAAAAAAACAACTCTATAACTGCTTAGAATAAATGACGTAGCTATGTAGCTAAAGCTTGAGATTCAAGACTTTTCCAAGCATTTTCTTCTCGCTTTATCCATATTTGGAGGACTCTTCTGGAATTACTTTCCATTGCTTACATCTTGAATGACAGCAGGTTAGAGCAGGTCAAATGAAACTCCTAACACATTATAGGTTACAACTACTCTATGCCTGAAGTGTCACATGGGCTTGATGGAGCAATATGATTCCTCAGCAACAAACGGTCGAGTAACCAATTTATCACTTTCACACGATTCTTATTAAACACATGTAGTCACTTTGGATCAACCGTAGAAGCTACATGCACACTTGTCATCCAGCAGACTGCTGTGAATTGTGCAAGTTGATATGTGGAGTTAGAGCAGAGGAGACGCCAACCTTGAAGGTGGCACTCCTTCATCCATGAATGCTTCATTCATAACTCCTCAAATGTATCACAGCTGGAAACCTTGAGAGGACCTTGAAAAATCACTCTCTTTTCATCTATATTTTATAAAGCCTTGTCAGATGGAATTATGGTATGTTGGTATGTTCTTGTGAAGAATTCTGGGAATTTATTGGGGTGGTTTTCCTCTGCCTCATGGATGTTTATCCTCCACTAGTTTGCATTTCGTCAGGGTCTGACTGCACTTAGCCACCGTGTTTGTTTTTGTCCTAAAAGCTTCATAAGCAACGGGAGGATTGGACTTTAAGTAAACAAGCAAACAAACAAGTTCTGTATTTCCAGGCAAGATAATCACGTAGGAGGCTGCAGAGGCTGGTACCCCTGAATAAACACTGCTCGTCCCTTCCCGGTTTGAGTCATGCTGCCAATGCAACACCCACACACACACACACACACACACACACACACACATTCTCTCTGACGGGTGTCGAATCTCGTACTTTGATCTTAGGTGGATGTTCTGATTGTTCTGTAAAAAGTACCGTCTTGAGAAGCGACGACACTGTTAATGCATCTAGCGAATACAACCAAATCACGCTAAATTAAACATGTTTCATTTTCTCCAAAATGGAATCGGACAGGCTTTTAATTTGTCGGTCTGTCAGGGAGCATCGCCACATCCATCCATTACGGCTCTGCCTGTCCTCAAACAGAAATCGATAGGAGGAAATTCTAGCTGTCAGATTGTCTTTAAAAATGTAGGAAGGCAGCTCATTCCAGTTATCACTTCAGAATGAAAGCAGAACAATGTTGTTACATCCCTCAACAGAAAAAAACTGTGTTACAGATATATGATTAAACTCTCGGTGGGCATCTGTCTGCTGTCTGGATGTTCCTGGGGCACCGAGATACGGCCCTGCATTTTCTTTATCTGATGGGTCGATGGTGATATTTCCTGTGCAGCATTCTCTGTGCCTTACCCTTTCGTTTTCTTGCACGGGGGTCGAACAAAATATGTGAAAATAACAAATTCTAAATGATTGCTTGCCATTTAGCGCAGAGCAATTTACAAGACCACATTGTTTATCTGGAATCTAGTTAATGAGTTGCTTGATCCCAGACAACCGGAGTGCTACCAGCTTACTGTACATCCTGCACCCTTTCTGTGTTCATTTTGTTCGTATGTCGCGCTTAATGAAACCTCTCTTTCTAAGAATGCCAAGAAGGAAGCAGGTTTTTGTTTGAGAATGACACAATAACTTGTAGTACAAGCCCAATAAGATCACGCTTGACTGATCGCATAGACTGTGTAAAGGAAAAATCCTATCCTGTGCTTAATGCATTTGGATAGGATGAAGCATTAATTATTTGATGTATGAATATTAATGTAGATGAATACACAATCACCTTTTACAGTGTTCAGTTATGATACCTAATGTGTTACATAATAAAATTAAACAAATTAAAAATGTTAACATTATATTTTTGAGGTTAAAATGTTTTTAAACGAATAGTAATGTATATGAACAATCAATGTTTGTGGTGTTTATTAATGATACCTAATGCATTAATTACCTAATAAGTTTATCTTTTTTTTAATGTTTAAATGAATACATGAATATTAATGTGGATGAACAATCAACTTTTACAGTGCTATTAATGATCCCTAAATGCATTACCTAATAACAAATTAAACCTTATATTAAAATGTTACCGTTATTTTTGTTAGAATGTTTTCGATGAAAATCAATGTAGATGAACGATAAACCTTTACTGTATTTATTAAGGATGCCTCAATGTGTTGCCTGATAACAAATTAAACCTTATACTAGAGTGTTATCATTATTTTTACATGTTAAAATATCTCAGATGAATATCAACATAGATGAACATTCAGCTTTTGCAGTGTTTGTTAATGATTCCCTAATGCATTACACAATTACAAATTGAATCTTATTCAACTCCTGTTCGACTGCTGTTACATCAAACAGAATCACTTTTAAAAGGTATTGTCTAGTTTAATAGATTTAATAGTGCCGAGACTCACTCAGAGTAATTCACATCTTGACTTTGGCCTCGTCTATTGCAATAGCACTTTATTTTATAAAATGTTCTCAAAAATGTTTCCCCCACCTCAGGATTTTTACTTTTCCAAATCTCGCCAATGCTATCCAGTCAAACTTGCAATTGAATCGATCTATAGTTGGAGTAGTCAGACATATTCTTCACCCTTTTTTCTTCTACTGCCAAATCATGAGAGCTAATCTTTATAACCTAGTAGAGGCCTCACCACTGTAATAACGCCAAACCAGCACGCCACTCACCCGTGGCCAAGATGACCGTCAGAGCCCAGAACCATTGAAAGAAAAGCCCAGCCCTGCACAGACACTTCATTAACTGATAAGCATCTGGTGAGCTCTCTTCTCTAAGGTCCGTCTCCCTCCTCATCTCTATCTATCAGTCCACAGAAAGCTAACGTATCAGTCAGCAGAAGGAGGAGGGTGAGGGGAAAATGCGATCCTCAAATCTGTCAGGATAATTGTGCGGCTGATAAGTCTCCCATGGAGAATCCATCAAAAATGAGCCTTCCTCCATAGTGGGTCTCACACTGTGCTAGTGTTGACGCAGGAAGTCAATAATGTCAATTAGCGTAATAAAAAAGACGAAGAAAAAAGGAAGAAAGTGATAAGCCTAATGGCGAAAGGCTGTTGTTGCTCAGATGGCACATGCTATTCCCATTAAAGATCAGATACTGCATTGTGAAATTGTGGTTTTGGGGTAGTCGGAATGATTTGGGAAAGACGGGAAACTCTTATATAGCTTCAGCATCAACAGCTTTATGAGGCTCATTTGCCTCTTAAAATGGAATCCGGTTGAACTTGGTCCTGGCATTATCATGAAAAAAAAAAAAAAGATCTGCCATTTTGGCCATATAACCAAGCCATAAAAAGCCATGTCACATCAACCAACTCAGAACGAGTCCTACAGGCATTAAAGATTAAATTTACAAGCCTCATCATCCACAGATACAACACCGCAGTGTGCTATAAAGCCTCTTTCCTCTAAATAATGTAAAAACATAAGGACATGTAATGGTCTAAGGGTGTTTTTGTGTGTGTATCATAGCAGCGCTTTGGTGGTGGGTGTTTGCTCTGGCCTGGCTCTGTGTTCCGAGGGCAGTAAATTGCTGTGTGTGAGGGAGGTAAAGGAAGGGTTACTGCAACCACAGATCTGCAGATTCCCTTGCCCCTGATTACAGCCTGCCCCTAGTCTTTCCCCCTTGCTAAAAATGTACAGCATAATGGCACATCAGTGTCCAATGGAGCCTAAAAATTCTCCTGCTTTGCATGACACTAAGAGAAAATAGCTTAATTATCTGTTGCAATGTATTTGACAAATCGAGTTTATGATGAATGTTGTGGTAAAAAATGATCTCTTTAACCACTTGCCGGAATAAAGCTGCTGACATTAAGGAAAACAATACTGAAAATAGATTTTTTTTTTTTTAAGAATTAAACACTTCTTATGCTGTAAATTTATTTTGAACTATACAAATCATCAGGAATGTTCCATTAGAAAACAACCTAAATCCTAACCTGTAATGCCTTCCTTCCAACTCTCTCTCTCTCTAATTCGGTGGATGTCGCAGGTCAAGCAGATCAATAAAGTATTGTATTAAATGCTGCACTCAACCCTCTTAACATATGCTTCAACTGAAGCACAATGATTCCTGAGCTTTGAACGAGGCACGTCGTAACTTTACTTTAAATGAGCAGAGATCGTGTTTCACATAATATTCTGTCATTAAGCACTGCATCAGGAGACGAGGCTGATGAGTTTGTGTGTGCATCTATGTGTGTGTGTGTGTGCAAGCCCATCACATATCTATTCATGTCACCACATTCCTGTAGCCAGATATTTGACCATGTGACAGTTCATTGCAGTTTAATTCACCGTATCAGAAAAGCAAAAAGTATTTGCTGCTTTCCATAACCTGCTATACGGTTATCAGAATTTCATAATTAAGTAAATGTGCTGCAGTTGAAAAAAAGACAAAAGGAAGGAGTTTAGTTTAGAGAAATACAAACCAAATGTTTTCTTTTTTATTGTTGTAACCTCTGTAGACTCCTCATAAAAATAGTGCTGCTCAAAATAAGGACAAAGAAAACTGCTGTTGGAACGGTCTCAATAAAGGAATGTCCATAATTCACACATTCATTTGAATCCCTTTCTCAATAAAGAAATGTGAAACCATGTTAATGTGAACCTGCAGCAAACCATTCAGTCACTGCAACCGTCTCGTAAGTCTTGCAAATTAACATCCAGGTGAGCCCTTGCGCTACTAATCTGAGGCAACTGTTGTAATGCGTTTACTATTAGCCCTAAAAGCCACTTAAATCATAGTTAACGCAGTACAGGATCTGAAAGAGACAGGAAAAAAAGCAATCGAAATTATCCAACTCATGAAACTGGATGGAAAAACCACAGGATAGTCAATCCGATTTGTCAAAAAACCAAGAGGAACATTAGAGTAATAGTCAGAAGGTTAAACTCAAAAGGCAAGCAGGATGTCTGTTCTGGAAACGTACTGTTAAATGCTTGCTGCAAAACTATGGCGCAGCCCAAAAAACCATTTGGCTGAGAGCTGCAGAACAGCAGACTCTGTAAATCCAGCTGCTCCATTCTCTCTTGGTGTCCATCCTGTGTTTTGCAATGTTTTGCCTCCTATCTCTTAAGCCAGTCTCATTTATTGCAAGTATAACATTTGGCACAATACAAATTCTTGGTGCTTTTAGAAGATAAGCCTTTAAAGATCAATCAGTGGACAGTTACTTAGAAAGTTCTCTGTATAAATGGGACTTTACTGCATCATATACAGCATGGTCTAAAAATCACAGGTTGCCCCTTTTCAAACAAATCTGTCTTCGTTTGCAATATCGTTTCAGCATCGTCACATTTTCCCATCTTAAATAGGAGTTACAAGTTAGAAAATAGTTTAAATTCATCTTCACTTTTATATAATCTGTTTCTTGTATCATCCCATAGTGGATTAATTTATATATTTATATTAATATATTTATGTATAAGCATGTACAAGAAAACCAGTCTCATTTTTGCACTGGGTACAAAAGTAATTGCTGTCTTTTCTGTTGTGCATTCTATTGCATGTTTTCATGATGAACAGAAGAAAAGACAGAGCAGGAGAAGGCGGTAGGAATGTTATATCTGTGTTTCCTGTACCTTCTCCTTTGTGTGAGTTTTGATCATGTAGGATTCAGGGATGGTGCTGATGGTTGTGGGGCGGGAACGGTGCAGGGAGTTACCGATGCTGTTCTCTGCCCAGGGAGCAGAGTGTGGTGGTCTGTAGGAGCTGAAGCTGGGTTTGTAGGTGCTGTTGTGATCTCTCAGGCTAGTTAATGTCATTCCACTATCACCTGGTATACTTGTCCCTGCATGGATGGTGGGAACATTCTCATCCGTCTGAATGACCTCTATAGTCCTAGCAGCTGCCACCGTGCTTCTTTGCTGGTGCCGTTTACGCAGCTTGTAGAAAGCTATGAGCATAACGGCAGCAAGCAGGGTGACTGCCACAAAGCAGCCAATGATAATCTTGGTTGTCTTCATGACCTCGTCAAGACTGGCAGGTGGGCGTGTCGTTCCGCGTACAGTCGGTACAGAGACCTGTCGAGGTGTCTGAAGCAAAACGGTTGGTGTAGAGATAAAAACAGGCTGAAAGACGGAGGGGGAGGCGGTTACCGTCTTTGGCTTGATCACTTCCTGTGAGGTGGGCTCCACTTCCTCCACGGTCACTGTGGTGAAGTAACTCAGGTTAGAAGTGTTGAGCTCAGCTGCAGTCACATTCAGGTAGGCTGAAGCATTGGAGTTGCCAGCCATGTTGGTGACCATACAGGTGTACACACCTGTATCCGCTGGCAGCACATTGGAGAAGTTTAGCGTCCCGTCGTTGAGCACTGATATCCGTGGGTGATTAGAGCCATGGGTCAAAACTGTTCCATTTGGCAGGAGCCACCTAACTGACGACATGGGGGCTGTGCGACATTTCAGCTCAGCTACACGTTCAGCTGAGATGTTAAGATCCCTTGGGGCATCCAGGATGAAAGGTGCTGAGCACTGGAAAGTGCTCTGGTCCACCTCCACCAGGTAGCGTCCGCGCAGGTAAGCAGGGGTGTGGCAGCGTCCACAGCAGGTGGAATTAGTGGGAATGTACTCCCTTAGCCACCAGGCCAGCCAGACTACATCACAGTCACACCTCCAGGGGTTGTGGTGCAAATGGAGTTCCACCAGATAACTCAAGGGTGCGAAAAGGTCATGGGGCAAAGAGCTAAGGTTATTATGAGCCAGGTTGAGCTCAACCAAGGCTGTGACATCATCGAACGCATTTCTCTCTATGGTGGTGATCCGAGAGTTCATAATCCACAGTTTTTTCAGGGATTTCAAACCCCTGAAGGACCCAGGTTTTATCTCGGGGAAGTAGTTCTCAGACATCTCTAGCTCCTCCAGCCCTACCAAAGGGGTCAGGACTGGCATCTCCCGCAGGTTACACATTCCAAGGTTTAAGTATTTCAAGTTGTATAATCCCTCAAAAGCTCCTTCAGAAATATACTCCAGCTTCTTTGACTCTCCCAGATCCAAGCGCATTAGAGAGGGAACGCGATTGAATGCGTAGGAAGGTATGCTTTCGATGGGGTTGTTCCTGAGCCATAATTCCCGCAGTTTAGACAAGTACTCAAAAGCGCCACTTGGGATCACTGTCAATCGGTTGTCGAACAGCTCCAGTGTGTTGAGGCTGTTGAGGCCGCTGAAGGCCCCCACCTCGATCTGCCGAATAGAGTTCCTACCCAGCTGTAGCACCTCCAGGTGGCGGAGGTGTTGAAAGGTGCCAGCTTCAATTGTCTCTATGCTGTTCTCCATCAGGTTTAAATGCCTTGTGGTGGCAGGAATGCCAGGGGGCACTCGGACCAGGCTGCGCCTGGTGCACACCACCTTAACGAACTGGTTACCACAGGAGCAAACACCAGGGCAGGTCAGTGGTCCGGAGGGGGCGGCACACACACTCCACGATCGCACCATGAGGTAGACTGCACAGAGCAGGGCTGCGTTCCAGGCACGGTGCACAGTTACCTGCCACAAGAGACTCATGATGTGGCGCGTTCATAATTCAACATCGCGTGGGGATTCGGCTGGGGTACGGAGAACAGTGGCCCTACCCTGGTTTGAGCAAGACTCTGCATCTGTTTGCCATCGACAGTGCAGGATGGTGCTGCGTTAAACACAGAGAGGGAAAGAGAGGGAGAGATGGGGGGGCAGAGAAAAAGATGAGTGGAGAAGGGAAAAAAGCTGACCTACAGAATAAATATATTGAAATAGAAAGCACCTACCTCATTAGCTCGGAGTTGTCCTTAGTATAATCCTTTATTTTGAAGCAAAACCCTGGCACCGTTCACGCATGCTTCCCACTAAGATCACTGCACAGCATTTTCAGCTATTTCTCTTGCAAAAGTAAAGTGGATCGTGAACTGATTTAACAAAATGGCCCCTATTAATTCCAGAGAGAAGCAGCATTCAGTGAAACTGGTTCAAGAGGTAAGGCCCAGTCAGCTAAGCAGGTGCACGGATCCAGTCAGCTTGGAAAAGATCTCTTCTCAGCTCCCCCATTGATTGTCCTTGGAAGGCGACGCTGAATACCACTGAACAATTTTCACAAGACTCCATCACCGAAGTACATGCACATTAAGCCAAGAATACTATAAAAAAGAGAAAAAGCAGAAAACAGAAGAGGGAAAAAATCCCAAAGTCTTCTCAGATGCGTCTTTCCCCTTCGCAGTAGACTGAGCCGTATATTACATTTTTTTTAGTTTGCCATCGTCCACCCCCCACGACACTTGTTCAGCTGATTAGCCGAGTGTTGATGGATCCAAAAAGGCTAACAGACGTACACTGCGGTCATTCCGTCTTGCTTTTTTAACTCACTCCGCTCTCCTGTCTGTCGCTGTAGCAGCTGCGGACTGCCGCGTGCACAGTTAGCAATAATCCATCAATTTCTCCAGAGGGGGGCTCGGGGTGGTGTTGCGGGAGCAGAAGGGGGAGGGGGAAGGAGGACGGGGGGAGCAGCAGCAACAGCAGCGCAGCAGTGGTGAAGCTCTCTCCCTATCCGCCGATCGTTTGCTCCTCGTGCTCTCTCTCTCTCACTCTTTCTCTGTCTGGCTTCCTCTCTCTCCTTCTCCTCAGTGTCAGGAAAAAAAGGATTGATGCCGCCGTGTGACGTGTGGCTAATTTCAGAGAGATACCTTGAAGAGGATTCCGTAGTTTGCCCTCCCTCCCCCCGTTGTGGATCCTGCGGTATTCCTTTATTTTCCCTTGTCTTGAGGTAGTAAGTTGTGGCAGTTCGCCTGCTCTGGCTGTGAGGCTGCGGGTTGGCAGCGGCTCTGCAGTGGGAGGTGGGCAGCAGAAAAGCACGCGAGGGAGAGAGAGAGAGAGAGACACGCAAACACGCTCGCGCACACAGAGAAGACCGTCAACGGCGACAGTGGCAAGAGCAGCGGTCCTCACCTCCAGCGCTCACCCTCCTCTCTGTATTTCTCTCTGTGTGACTGGGTTGCAGGCGGCAGAGTCTTTCTCCTCCTTTTGTCCTTCAGTGGAAACGTGAATGTACTGCTGACGCATCCCGCTCAGAGCAGTGCATTGGTTTGATGCAGTGTTCTTGTGTATTAACACATTCTCCCCCTCCTCGCCGAGTGCACTGCCTCTCTCTCTCTCAGACGCTCACACACCAATACACACTCCAAGTCTTCCTGATACACTTTTCACTGTTTTTTCCTTCTCATTCTTTGATTCTTATTGTCTCCACTTGTCTTTCTACCGTCATCATTTAGTTTCTCCTTCCCCTCTTTTCAAACTTTCTTCTCATGCTTTCTTGCGGACGTACTCTTTCCAATTCTTTCTTCGCATTTTCTTTGTTAATCTCTTTTGCTCTCATTTTTGCTATGATTCTGGCATTCTTTTTCATCTTGCAATGCTTTTGTAGTATGTACTAGTGTTTTTAATTGCATCATGTAAAATTTTCATTTGAGAACTATGGAATGGAAGAGATGCTTCTTGGAAATACAATTGTGTAAAGTACATTTGCATTAAGAATGCATCTTCGTACTTTCATTTGAGTACTCCAGATGAAAATAGAAAAGCAAATAAAGACAGGCATGAGGCTATAGCATCACTGGTATGACACCATCTTTCTGTGAATGCTGACTCTGCTTGCATTGGCTGGCCAGTCTTAAGGGACACCAGAAAAGCACAGCCTAGTGAGAAAGAAGCAGAAAAAAGCTTAATGAGAAGCAGCTTAGGTGGGTAAGGTAAGGAAAGTAATAAGGTAGAGATGTGTGCTGAAATTACAAACCTTGAACAAGAAAATTTCACATTTCCCTGATTCAGTATATGTGGTAAATCAAATGGCATTTCCATAATTTACTTCGTGTTGTTTCAAATAATTTTTTCCGAATGAGGCACAGAAAAGAGAAAAGTACAGGTTCCAGACAACAAGCTGAACTGCTGTCATAATATGATATATAATATAATATAATATAATATAATATAATATAATTATGAAGAATTTAATTTTTGTGAGATTAAAAAAAAAAGTAGAAATATCCTCTCAATAGAAAAAAGTTTTGCTCGGCAAGAAGAAAAATGAGGGTTATTACTAATATTATTAAAATTGTTCAGGGGCTGGTACTGACACCTATCAGTGTGGATGTATTATTGCTTAAGCTGTTGTCAGTTACAGATGCCATTATTTGCCATTTATTGCACCCACAAAAGTGTCTAGTAATAGTTTACTGATATATTATTGTAGTATTGGTCTTGTGATCTCAAAATATCTGCCCCCGTAAGGCAACCAGTTCCATATAAATCTGATCAGCTTTAATTAGGGATTTTTCATGTTATGGGAGACATTTTAAACACATTTTCAACAGTTAATTTTCTTTGTGCAAAACTTTTTTAATGAGGGAAAAAAAAAAAATTATATTATCGTTCCTGTCTACAAACATTTGCACATTTGAGTCTTAGTAGTAATTACAGCGCTAATCTGTTATGTTTTCCCTTTCATGCAGAAGCATTTATAATTCACAAATTCTAAGCGAACAAATCTCACTTTAAATAAAACGTCCTCAATCGAACTCGCACTCACATTTTTCTCCAGCGGTTTTATAGAAAGAGGCTTTAGACTACTGAACTGGCCTTCTGTGCTTCTGTCATCTGGAGAATGAGCAGCAGCGCTAGGTGACATCACACAAGAGACAGCTCTCTCAGGGGTCTTAACACCTCAGGAGCCCAGCTGAGATCAGTCAGGACCACTGCTGCTCACATCAGCACACCCATGTTAGCCAGACCTTACATTCACATGCTCATCCACCGCAAATGTGAACTGTTTGGACATAAAGTATAAATTTATACAGTTGCGCGGTCAAGTGCTGACTTTATTCATCCGTCCAACCAAATCACTTTTCATAACATTGTCCAGCGCTTCCCCTCTCCAACCAAGCCTCAAGAGGAAGTGACATTTTTAAATCCTCTGCATCAGACCGAAACACTTTAAACTGCACTTTTTAGTCCAGAACCGGTGATGGGAAGCTCTTTCGCCTTTATTTGTTATGGTTGCCGAGTAGAGCTGCCAAAAGCACAGAATGGTACTTTTGGATGGTGTCTTATCATCTGTTACAGAGTTAGATGAAGAGTCATGGCACTGTTGGCTGAAGCACCATGGAGCTTTTGCACACCAGGGAGCTGTACGAATTACCCTAGTCTGGGTGTACGGTCAATGCTTTGACCCCCCTATTTAACAACTCACCAGTTGAGGTAATTGATGTCCATGGTGCAGATCCCAGTGCTAATATCATTACAGAGGTCGTATGCATGGAAAGGTCAGGATGGAGCATGTGATTCTTCTACGATTCACTTCACTTCACAGCGAGCTGCTGAGTTTATTGGAGGTGTCAAACGCCAACCGTACAGCAAAGCAGCAAGGCAGGAGCGATACACTTGCTGAAGAGACTTAAACAGAGAGCTAATGAATCTACGGGGTGATTGCATTATCCTTCCTGTCTGACTACTACAAATCTGCCATTTATTTTTTTGCGTTTTGTTATCAATTCGCTCTATCTGCAATAACACAAAACTGGTGTTAAAATATTAATGAATAGCTGTCATATTGCGCTAGTTCTGTTAGGGCTTATTTATTGCTCATTTTAAAAATAGCATTTTTAGGTTCAGTCGCTCAATTATTTCATCATTTCTTCACTCTGGCTTATTTGTGATTAAATAAACTTTGTTGTAATTGCCCTCAATTTGAAGTACTGAGAGATCTAGCTGTACATAGAAAAAAGTAGAGATATTTTAGTACCTAAAATTAAGATTTGTATTTTTTTTAACACAACATAATGCTAATTGGGAAAATAAACTAGCTAAAAATGTTCTTTTCAGTGTCATGTGAAATTGTAAAACAGCAATGCTCTCTCAGGGGATTTGTGAACAAATATTTCCTCCTTCACAGAGATACCATCACATTTGAAAGCCTTCAAGTGTGTTTTTTTTTTTTTTTTTTTTTTTTGTAAGTAGTGGTATTAATTTCTGTTGTTAATTTAATGTGTTTTCTCCCCCTCACAATCATTAATAAATCTTTAAAACATAACAAATTAACAAATGAATGCATTTAATTATGCCCCTCGACTTGAACGTAAATTCTATAATAAGAGATGTTAATTTGCCAGCTTTTCTTAGATATTCAATATGCAGCTAATTGCGATTCAACTGATTAAACAATCAGCATATCAGGTAATTAATTTGATTAAAATTCTTAATCAATTGACAATCCCAATATTACTGTATGCACCACAAAACGAATACATTAGCCTGGCTGCAATGATTGCAGTAACCAAAAAATTCCATGCATGCATTTGAATATTGTTTTGACTGCATATTTTTAACATTGATTCCAAATAAAGTGTGATTTGGATCAGTGATTGTGCCTCAGGGGTAATAAGTAGTATTCTGGTGGCACTTCAAATAGTTTTGCTTTAGTGTTGCCTATAGAAACCCACTTTATTTTGTAATATGTTTCAGTTTCATTTTAAGGATATACAATGCTGTCGCAATTGTGTGTGACATTCATAACAGAATATATGTATATAGTGTAAAAAAGTTTTATTTATAGAAATATATAGTTGGATTAAATGAATATACAGTTTAAAAAATAACTCTCAGTTTTTCACTGCTTTAGTGCCAGGTTATAGATGAGCTCTAGAGACTGCGTATATATGTGTGTGTGTGTGTGTGTGTTTTAGAATATGAGTGTGGTTTTGTTTGTTGACCTGGTTGTGGGTAGCGGGTAACAAGCAGAATCTGGAGGGGGTGGAGGGGTAGATAGATGGAAGGAAGCAGTCGAAATGGGCCCATGTCGATATCGTTCCCTCTGTTCCACATCCCTAGATCCCCCTCTCCCGCGCAGATTGAATGTGTGGCATGCTGCGTCCCAGTTTCTGTGGCAGTCATATTTGGCGGTCACTGTGAAGGGTGTTAGTGAGCCACAGCGGCCGAGGGGAGTGGTTTGCGGAGACGGCACAGCGCAGTCAGCCTGAATATCGGTCAAACTCTGCCTCCGTAACATTTAATGGTACTCGCTGTATACACACTTCATTACGGTAATTAC
The DNA here is from genome assembly GCF_018831695.1 of Puntigrus tetrazona. NCBI lineage: Eukaryota > Metazoa > Chordata > Actinopteri > Cypriniformes > Cyprinidae > Puntigrus > Puntigrus tetrazona. The sequence goes on from NC_056716.1 coordinate 21,771,962, forward strand.
TGCAGAGTGCTGATCATAAGACATGTTGTGCTTCCCTATCGGGAAGGGAAGAGGTTCTGATGAAAGCCTCGAGAGTGAATGAATGAATTGGCTCTTGGCTACGAGGCTGTGGATCCTCTATGCTTAGCATAGCATGTTAGCAAAGTGCTGCTCTCAGGACTTTGGGTTCAGTAGGATCGATCTGGGCTTTAATGATGAAATCCCTTTTTGCTCTCCTCACCTTCCATTTTTTTGGAAGAGGGAGGTTGGTTTGATTTATTAGCTGTCTGAATTTGCTCACCCTCATCGACCCTGCTCACGATGTCATGTAGAGATGTGGGTGTTGCTGAAAGGTGAGGGTCGGCACTACTTTATCTCTCTATTTGCCCTACGATCAGTGCTGCTTGACTTACAATGAGCAGTGATGCCAGTATCTGTTTTTACATCCAACTTTGAAACTCACTGCGCCCAACTGGCCGTCGTCCAGATCTTTTATAATTCAGCTCAGCTTTATCAGAAAATTTGATTTTCTGATTTGACCATCTAAGAGTAATGGGATAGGAGATTACTAATATTTTAATTAGTATGCTAAAGGTGAGTTTGTTTCGGTGTTTCTTTTAAAGGTTTGTATGTGGAATCAAGTCTCCATTGATCTTTTGAGATAAAAGAGATTGATGTTCTATGAAAACATACTGTAACTTTCAAAACACAAAACTTGTTGAAGAGTATTTATTGAACTTGGCCTGCCAGTAGGACTTCAAATTTAGGAATGGACTCTTAATTCATGAGTTGGGAGTTAAATTGATTTTGGCAAACTCTCAGAAAGTTACACTGCCGTTCAAAAGTTTAGGTCAATATGGTCACCAAATGTACAGTAAAGGGAGGAAAATTAAAATTTTAATATATTTTAAAAATAAATGTATTAATGCGATGCCAGTACATTTTTAGATTTATTTTATGTTATATATAAATATATTTAATATATAAACATATTTTATTATGTGAACAAAAAAACTTTTTTTATGGGATTAACCGCGATTAATTGTTTGGCAGCACTTTATTTCAAACTTTCAAACAAAGTTTGTTTCGATTAGAATTTGGATTGTATAAAGTTTTACTAACAATATTAGCTGACCTAGTAACAATAAAATGAATAATAATAAACTCTACACATGTATTATATGACACATTTATATCACTGATGATTTGCTAACACTAACTTACTAAATATCTTTAAAATGAGTTAAAGCTGTTGTTTCACTTCCAGCTATAAGATTTCAACATTTCCATATCACATTTAGGCCCACTTAAAAGTGCACAATGCAACTTGATGTATTGCATGGAATTACAGTTGAGTGAATTCTGAATTAGCTCTTTAACAAATGTCTGGTTTTCTCAAATATCCTTAATCTGCACTCTCAAAATCTGCTTGCAGCAGTTGCCTGCACGACTCATTTAACATAAAAACCCTTTGTTTCAAACAGAATTATTCATTCAGACACAGTGGGAGTGCAGCTTAAGATTTCAGCAAAATCTATAAGTCTATGAGCTTGTTCTTAGCGGCGCCACTTTATCTTGCTTTTGTTTTCGTCCCCGCGTACTCAAGCCTGGCTAATCGTATTTGCGATTCTGATTTCTTCAGTGATTGATTTTGCATGTCTGAATTAAAACTCACTTCCTGCTTCCTGTTGATTAATGCTGTGTTTGCAGAACAGATTTACTTGGTCTTGTTGTTCGTAGACTAATGTTCTTAATTATTTGGGGACCTCATTTGGTGTGGCGTGGCTTCGCACAGAAGGGCTCGTGCAAATCAAAGTAAACTCTTGACGGGGCCTTTGACGGATAGGAATGGCAGGAATGCTTTTTAAGAGACTGGAAAAAACCAGGTCACTTTTAAATCAAGTCGGGATACAGAAAATTGGATTTACAAAAGCACAACCAGACAGCGCTCTGTAGGGTTCTCATTGGATGCCTACTTTTAAATGTGGTGCAGATTTAAAAATGTTTTAACTTTTGGTTGCATGATTTTCTTAAACCCCTTTGTCCTTGTCCCATTCTAATCAATGGATTTGCTTTGTTCTTTGATTCAGTGTTGACTCTAATGTGTAGTCACCCTAAGGCTGAGTTCATAAGGAAAGAGCAGAACTTTGTTGTAGTTGTTGCTGGATATTCGCTGTAATTAGTCCCTAGAGCTGGTGGCAATACCAATAGCAGGATGATGGTGGTGGTGATTTATCGACCATTTATAGTTCCTCTACTGCTAACCATCCATTTTTTGTAAGGAAAGCATGTTGATATTAAACAATCAATGATACATTGCTAATTGGCAAAGCACTTGTGCATTTGTTTCCATTTACTGCATGTTTTTGCTACTTCTGCAAGTTATCATGAGTAAACTGTAAAACCCTAGAGCATTGACTCAAGACTCAAGAGCTTTTATAAATTATTTTAGCAATCATGTTAATATCATATGCATTAAAATGGCAATATCAAGTTTGCAGAATCAGTTTTTGAAACTCAGTTTCAACTTTGGTGTCTTTTTTATGATACTACATGTATGTGTACAACATTTTTTTCTTCTTCTTTTTTAATAAATGATCATTCTTGTTCTTCTCCAAACAATGAATGCACTCTTTACAGTCTGTCGCATCTACACAAAAATATTTTAAAAGAATCTGCCTAAAAGTAAGTCACATGCAAGATGTCAGTATGTTATTTTTCATAAGATTCCGTATCTCTGGAGTGAACCTGATAGTCCTTAGTAACTGATTCCTTTAGTTTTGGCTAGTGCAGCTTCTACTGCACTTTCTCTCAAGGCTTGTGGAGTGGGTGTTTCTACACTCACTGAATGGCTCTTGGCACCATCAGTGGAGCCCTGTAGATGGGCCTTCACTAAGTCACGAATACAAATAACTTTGCCAGCCAGTCTCTGGGAGCTTAATGAGGAACTTGCCTGGTATCTCATTCTCACTGTTTTGAGGCCATCGAGCTGGTCTGCTCAGAAGTGTCCATTGACTGCCCTCCTGCTTTATCTATATAGTATTTTTCCCCCCATATAGGAAACGTAGTCCCTGGGTGCCTAATTATGAAACTCTCCTCCTGACTGAAGCTCAAAAGGCAAGTTCAGCTTTCCAGAAGCTCGATGGGAGAATACCTGTCCTGAAGTCTGCAGTCCAATCTATCTATCTATCTATCTATCTATCTATCTATCTATCTATCTATCTATCTATCTATCTATCTATCTATCTATCTATCTGTCTGTCTGTCTGTCTGTCTGTCTGTCTGTCTGTCTGTCTGTCTGTCTGTCTGTCTGTTGTTCTGTCATTATATTATTCTATCTATTCTATCATTTTATCTTTTATCTATTTATGATATTCAGTTTTGAATCGCAAAATTTGTCATTGTGTATTGTTTGTTATTATTACTCATGAAGCTATATTAATTCATTAATTATAGGTTGTTATGTATATATTTTATTATCCGTTCAAAATATATTTAGTATATTATCATAAAAAACACACACACACACATACACACACACACACACACACACACACACACATATATATATATATATATATATATATATATATATATATATATATAATATATATATAAAACTTATTAATTATATTGTATAGAATTTTTTTAATTCATAAAATAGACACCATTATTTAGCATATTATCATAAAAAACACACACACACACAGTAAGTTTTATATATATATATATATATATATATATATAAAACTTATTAATTATATTGTATAGAATTTTTTTAATTCATAAAATAGACACTTTTTAATGGTAATGTTAATGTCAGAAGTTTAAGCTGACCATACGTCTAATAGTAATGATCTGAGCCATTGCCGTCTATCAAACATGAGCAGCGGAATTCTTCCCCAAAAGGACTGTGTGAAAGGGGACCAGAAAAAGCTATGAATCTGCAGCTCATTTTCATTTCAATGGTCTACCCTGCATTTATGTCCAATAGTCTCCAACGTCTTGAGTCTGGTATTCCTGTGTGCCATCGGAAATGAGGGAATCTCCCATGAAACAATCAGCCTCATAGTTTGAAGGATCCTTTTTATATTTCCTCTCCAGTCATATGCAAATGTTACATTTGCATGCAGAACTGAGATTGGCTGTTCGCAATTAACATTCTGGTAATGTCTGAATTCATTATCCTGGTGTTGCTCTGCCAGCAGTTTGCAGTAAAAAGGGACTTTGTCAATGTTTGATGTTTGGTAAAGAGATGTTAATTATAGCTGCACGAGACCCTGATTCTCTCCGACTTTCAACTGGAGCACAAAAGGCCACTGTGAATGATTTCAGACAACAGACTTTTGCTTGTTATTTGGCCATTCTTTAAAGAAGTAAGACACAATCAGCATTTTCAGCTTTACTTCGGTGGGAGGACATAAATGAACAGTCAACTAAATTAATTAAACATTGACAGAAGGGGGCCAGAGTTTGTGTTGATATATGCGCCTGGCTTTGCTGCGTATGGCTGCATCCGTAGATTCTGTCATAAACAACACGCTTACAATGAAATGCTCCCTGATGTTATATAAATTGGAATAGGAAAACCGTGTATGCTAATATACCATGTTGCAAACCTGATAAAGCGTCAGTATGACAGTGAGAGTGAGAAAAAGATGTTGAGTTCACATCATTCATAAAACGTTGCCTGACTCATCTAGTGGGGTTTTAATGCAGTTAACATGATACTTTTAGACTTTGGCACAAACATTGAAACTGATTGGTTCTTGTTTTTTTCTTTTTCTTTTTTTTTTTAATGAATAACCATTGAAATTCAGCACTCAAGCTGAGGACTTCTGGGAAAGGAAGAGAATTTTATAGCTTCTGTCAGACATCTTTCTGTATTCCTTTAGCTCAGCTACGGGGTATTTGGATGACGTTCGCAATGTCAAGGTCAAGAGTTCAATTCCCAGAGAACTCATAGAGTGATAAAATGTATAGCTTGAATGCACTTTAAGTCACTTTGGATGAAAGCTTCTGCCCAAGGCGTGAATGTTTGTTGATTTATTTATTTATTTCGACAATGTAGTTTTGACAATAAATCCATTCTAACATAAAATGGCCATGCACTGTTCTTTTTGGACGTGTTTTTATAGAAATGTCATATATAATTTGGTAGAGGAAGGCTGCATTTATTTAATCAGTAAGTAAAAACTATAAAATATCTAGTGTTATCACATTTCAAAATAATATGCTCTTTCTTTCTTTCTTTCTTTCTAGAAGACTAGAATCAGTGTAAATCTGACCTCACATTTAGGTGACAAAATGTCACAATTCTCTCCAAACCGTGATACTTTGATGCAGTTTTTTTTTTTTTTTGCTCAAAAGAAAAGATTAAAAGCAATCCAGTCTTTGAAAGAGCTCAGTGTGTTTGTATGGATGAAGGCCAGCCTGACTCCACTACAGCCACAGAGAAGCTTCTGAGGGGCAGTGAGAGTTGAGACAGGTGAAAATATGATTGAGGGCTCAGCGATAAATCCTGTAAACTGGAGGTTCTGACCTGTGGTAATATGTTTCCTATGGCAATGCAATTCTGGATTTCCCCGAGGTGCTCTGGGCCTCTATGGAAGAAAAGCATTCAGCAGCTTTCTCTAAATTGAAGTCAATAACGGCTCGCCGTTTATTAAGTGTTCTCAGATACTCTGGGCAGCTTCTGGAAGGGCCGCGATTGAGTTTTGAAAATATAACAGACAAATAGGAATTGATCTATCGCCCCACAGATGAAAAAGGCAACAAAATACAAATATCAGCTTTGGAGCGGTAATCAAATGTTTCAGCTAGGCTGTTTTGTGAATATATTCGATACAAACCTTTTCATGATCCCTTTAATATATTTGCCTCTTTTACTTGGATTACAGGATTACGGAAGATTGTATTGGCTCTATACTGACTCATTCCACATACAAGCTTAATGTGTCGAGCTTTTAAGATTCATACAGGGGAGCACAGCAAGTCTGGAAGGAAATATCTTGTTATTGGGTTACAACCAACCTCATTCAATCTTAACAAAAGTGACAGGCATCAATATTTTTACCTATTGACCCCGTGAAATGTGTTATAGTCACTGAGTTCAGCATTTTCATCGAACGCTTCAGAACATTTCACCCTGTTTTATAAGCGTGAACTGATCCTTGAGTACTGGAACAAAAAACTAATTATTTTGCATTAATCTGTTTGACGTTAATCTCTTAATCTCACAAAATGCTTGTTTTACGACGCCTCGATATTTGCCAACACCATTAGATACAAAAATAATGTCAAATATTTATTATAAATTTGGCAAATCTGATATTCACTCGTGTGAATGAAGGAATTGAGAATACAGGGTTTCAAATCTGTTTAATTGTCACTAAAATAACAGAGCTGATCAAATTATTTGCGTGTCGCTTATGTATCAAATGCATTTGCAACTTCTTTGGTGTTTACTGACAGAGAATTGAAACACTACTCTCTGTGATCTTGTTGAACTCTTAACAGTAGAAATATGGAAAGAGGACCTTCAGGATGAAAACGAGCTTTGATATTGCGTTGGTGGTATAGCTGCGAGTTTAGCTGCCCTCAAAAAAGTTGACCAAGGTTTTCATTTGCAGCCAGAACATTGCCTTTAGCCTTCTTGGAGCTCAAACAGTACAGCATGACTCTAGCAATGCCAAAGTTATAGGTCCGATTGGATTAAATGATATCAATGAAATGCAAATGAACATCTGATTTGTTTTCGCAAATGTCTACAGTGTATGAACACTGCGAAACGTTACAGAAATGTATAAACGTATACATTTATGGAAATACTATACATTCCAAAACCTTATAGTACTAAATATCATGACATTGTAGCAATGAATATTTAAACTTCAGATTTGTCATTACTCATAATAAGATTTCGTTACACAATAAAAAAAAACTGGCTTAAACCAAGTGATGACCTCTTCATTGGATGCCTGCTCTGAAAAAAAACATTACGTTTGTGAAATGATAAAAAGGGTTGTCCCTGTAATATTTGAAAATGACCAAATAAATATTAAGATAACATTTAAAATAAACCCGGGAGCATTAGCAAAACATGCTTCGAACATACTATTGTTAGCTGGGTTCATTTATTACCCACAGCATTCGTGATAATGCTGTGGGGGATACTATTAGACATATAGATTTATCATCATTTGCCATCATTTATCATCATATATAGCAATAAAGCTAAAACCTTTAAATCTTCAAGGACAAATATATTTTACACCTAAAGCTAAAACCTAATGTTCATGTGCTGCAGTTTAAACATTCATTAGGTCATTAGGTATCTCCAGTGAGTGAACTTATGCACTATCCTATGTTATTTTGTAAGTTTAAATAGTGTGTTGATATAGAAAATGAGTGTGGAAAGTTAGAAACTTCATCCACTCAACTGTTGCCTTTTTAATTACTTATTGGACTGGGGAGGGGCTATCAGACTCCAATTTCAAATGATAAAATAGCCCTTTATAGTTTATAGAGTGTGTCATTTAGGACGCCGCTACTGGGTTCGACATCGGTAATTCAACTGAATGTGAACTTCATTACATCATCTTGTCATATTCTGTCCTGTACCAGCGTTTGATGAATGTAATTCTAAGTTAACTGTCACCTGACAGAGGCCATTAGGCTGATAACTTAACGTTAACATCTCATTTCAACACAAAGAGCATCGGCATGGTTAAATCCCACAGGCACTTGGCCTGAATGACTGGACAGTTGCATGAGGAGGGTATTTTGAAAAGGAGGGTGGTACGGGTTTAGCATTGCAATGGGAATCGATTTCCAGACATGGCCCATTACATGTGGATGCACTTCACCTATTGAAAGCCAGGATGACACGCTCTCATACACTGCAGTAAAGCTTTCTCTCAGGAGACACCAGCTCTGTGACCTAACCTCTTTAAGAGACACGGTTTGTATTTGCGTCATATTCAGCTGATGGCTGTTTACGACTGCTTACACGCATGAAATATGACAGTAAAGCGTGGCTGTCACAGAGGCATGCCGTTAATTATGGACAATGCAGTGACCTTTGAATTTATCTGCATATTCCAGGGCGGTTATTTAAGGCATAGTTATGTTTTTAAAGGGACAGTCTCCTACATGCCCTTTTGCAGTAATGATTTCGGATGCTAATTTTATGGTTTTGAATTATCACCCTATTTGTTCACCGTTGTATTTTTATACGGTGCTTGAAACATACAAAAATGTACTGCGATGTTAATACTTTTTTAATATACACCAAAGTACTGAAGTCTCATAATATATGTACAACCCGAATTCCGGAATTGTTGGGGAATTTTTTTAATTGTAATAAAAAGAAAAATAATGTCAAATAACAGGAGCCAATGTGTCATTTACAATAGAACATAAAGAACATAACAAATGTTTAAACTGAGAAATTTTACAATGCACTGAATGTTCTCTATAGGTGAATGATCTAGATTGCAGGCAGGCCAATTCAGCACTCGGACTCTTCTACTACAAAGCCATGCTGTTGTAATAGCTTCAGTGGTTTAAGCATTGCCCTGCTGAAATACACAAGGCTTTCCCTGAAATAGGCGTAATCTGTATGGAGCTAAAACCTTTATATACCTTTCAGCATTTATAGTGCCTTTCAAAACATGCAAGCTGCTCATATCGTATGCCCTTATGGACCCCCATATCATCAGAGATGCTGGATTTTGAACTAAATGTTGATAACACGCTGGAAGGTCTCCCTCCTCTGTAGACCAGAGGAAATGGCGTCCATGATTCCAACAAGAATGTCAAATTTGCTCTCGTCTGACCTCAGAACACTTTTCCATTTTAAAACGGTCCATTTTAAATAAGCCTTGGCCCGCAGGACATGCCCATGGCATCTTACAAAGATCTTCGGCCTGGTCCCTTACAATCTTTTTGCACATTACACATTCAAGACATCCCTTTTAGAGCTAATCACGTTACAGACCTGATGTCAATTAACTTAATTAGTTGCTAGATGTTCTCCTAGCCGAATCTTTTCAAAATGTGTGAACGCTGAATCTTTTCCAGCCCTTCGTTGCCCCCGTGCCAACTTTTTTTTGTGGGACCTTTTTTAAATTTGAATTTGAAATGAGCTTATTTAGTGGATAAAACTGTAAAATGTCATTTGTTACGTTATGCGCATTCTGTTGTGAATAAAATATTGGTTGATGTGATTTGAAAATCTTTTAGTTTTCATTTTATTCAAATTTAAAAAACATCCCAACATTTCCAGAAATTTGGATTGTGTATATATGCTGCCATAGTACTACTATGGTATATGGTACTTCTAATTTTTATGTGTACATTCATATTTACCAATTAACCGGTCAGTGAATCAAAATTATTTGAATGTTTGATCTATACTATTTCGCGTGTAACTCAATGTGTAACTTACTGTAATAAATAATAAAAGATTGTTATATTAGTGTTTTTGCCATGGAGCATAAATGGCGTTGCAGGTAAGGTTCCATGGAGAGTGTTTGAGGATTTGATTATTAAAGTTGCACAAGCATCTAAGCTCACGATGGCATCTCTCTTTTTCTCTCATGTGTGCACATTCTCTCGTTACTCAGCAGAAGGTGGCACTGGGCGTTGTGTGATGCCATGTGCCGCTATGCCTTGTCCAACACTGGCACGATTCCCGCTCCCTCCTCTACTCCGTTGGCATGTGGAGGAGCTCATAGCCTCAGGGGAGTGTATGAATGTGTGTATGTATGTGTGTGTGTGCCTGAATGAGAGAGTGATTCCCTTCTGCATCTTTTAAAACATGCTATATTTATGGCTAAGGGTGTGTGCGTGTGCGCATGAGCATATGACAGCCCCATGGCTCTGGATTTGTGAAGATGATAAATGTGGGGTTGTTTCACACCCTGGCCTGTCTGAGCACTATTTAGTGAGCAGAAGATTGTCCCTGACAGGACATCGTCCCCGTCAGCCAGCGACTCGGGGCTTCAGCACTTACCTTCCCGTAGTAACTCCTTAACACAATTACTACTGAATAACAGGTCCTCTTCCTTTTATTAAGACTAATCGCTGCTTATTAATGAGAGGGGCGCAGTGCTCCACCCACGGGTGTCAGAGAAAAATGAGCTAGTAGTTTCAGTCTGGCCGTTTTTGTTCCAGCAGGCATGTAGTGCAAACTACATCATTACTGCAGAGGTGAAGACATCATGTAACCAATCAGGGAGACTCTGTACCATCAGCGAAAAAAAAAAAAAAATCTTGCTGTAGAAAAATAAACGTTCACGTTGTAACTTTAAATATATATGCATTTTCAGTTGTAAGTGCAAAAACATTTATGGGTGAATCTTACAAAGACATGGACAGGTCATATCAGAAGAAATTTGGAGGGCAAAAATGTTATTATATATATATATATATATATATATATATATATATATATATATATATATATATATATATATATATATATATATATATATATATATATATATATATATATATATATAGAGAGAGAGAGAGAGAGAGAGAGAGAGAGAGAGATAAGCACTTTAAGCAAAACCTAATTTATCACCCTTTGTTTATAATCAGTGTCAAAAGTATGATCTGTATGTGTCCATAAGAGATTCATCTTGTGCTTAATATTTCATTTGTTTTATTGTTATAGTTTCAGTATAAGAGTATTGTTCCTGACCATTCTCCACAAAGGGTTGAGCACTGATGATGATGAAATATTTGTCGGCAAAAAAAAGTCTGAGGACTATGTAACTGTCATGTAAGTCAGAAAATGGCCTGTCCTAGAAATGAACCGAAGATGTTTCTATGCTCTAGTGGCTACAGAGCAGTTGTACAAGATTTGGCCCTAGTTGTCTTGCACATTCTCTCTAAGTGCCCTTCCCACAAGATTTTGGTTAGCATACCTTGTTACTAAGGTTACAGCAGCCCCTCCTTCACCCCACAATCACAATTTTCCCTTTCTGAATCGCATGACGGCTGAGTCACCCTGAGTCAAAGCGTGCCACTGTCGAGTCGTACATGTGAAGCGAAATGGAGATAGAAAGAAATTGAGAGAGAAATTAATCTTAGATTGCTTTGCTTTATCCTCCTTTCATTTTTTGGACTTTAACTTGAGATTGAATGAAATTCTTTTGAGAGTTTTACCTTCAGTTGGGATTTCAAGGTGCTTCATTTATTTTCCAAAGCGTCCATTGTACTGTAAAATGATAACTATCATAGTATCCCTTCAGCTGCAATCTGAAGGTCATTAAATTGTTCCCATTCAGGTTCTGCACATTCTCTCTATATGAGATGTGTTACAGGAGTGTGATTATTCATTTATTTTCCTTCTATTTTAGGACGATGGTTTAAGTCAGCCATGTTGTTTAACTGAAGAATATTGATGTGTTTATGCGAATTAGAATTGTGTTATGTATTATCGACGTACGTCACAATATTACATATGCAACAGTTATTGCAATTAAGGATAGTTTTTTTCCCCCCATATAACGTGTTCGTTTAAGTGTCTTTGAATCCTTGAGGGTGTTTACAGAACCCTTCTAAACCTTTCAATGTGCCTAATTTGTTCAACAACTGAAAATGACATTTCATTCTAAATGCGTGTGCGCTTTCGCTCACACATCCCCGTTTTGTATTCTGGTATGGTCTTTGTGAACGCCGTTTAGTCTAATTAGGCTTCTGTATTCATCAGGAGCGTGTGCGTGTATAAAGGAAGCTTTATCTGAAAGTGGCACATTTCTTAAATGTCTGTGACTGCTCTCTCTCCTCCAGCATTCCTGTGTCTGTAGAGTTTGGCCGTAAAAGCCAATTTGATAAGAGTATCTCATTGAGACTTAATTGGCGAGGCTCAGGTGAGTGTTTGACCCCGGTTCTCGGTTTATCAAGTGAGCAAATTTCCTGCCGAAGAGGCAGAAGGTGAAAAGGATAGAATGAATGGCAGACCCGAGCTTTGGAAAAGCATTTGATTTGATGACCCGTAAGGTCTTAGCCAGTCTTATTCTCCTCATCATACTATATTGTGTAGCTGTACTGTGTAACATGATTAATATTTCATCTATAACCAAAAAATAACCAAACGTAAGCACTAATATTTTTCATATTATCACATTTAAAGTGTCTGAACCACCGTTTTAAGCAGAGTAGAATGTGTATATAATATAACTAACAATATATTATTTGATATTTCAGATGATTTTGGAAAATCGGAGTTAGCAATTTCCAGATTCACAATTGAATTAGCTTTGCAATAATTAGCAGATTTGCAACATAGTTTTTAAATTGTGTTACATTTCATCCAGTTCAGCTGGATTCATTTGGGCAGTTCACTTACTGTTTATTCACATTTTATAAAACAGAAAGCGAAAAGAGCACTGGATGAGGTGGATATTTACCTTCACTCCCAGATAAAACGGCACAAAAACCTGACGCTGCTTTTCAAAAGCTATTATTATCATGTAGGTACAAATATGTACATTTTAGAGGCCAGTGTGTATCTTTAAGGTACTGTTCTGCACCCTTAAGTGGTATATATGCTGCAAAGGTGCACCTTTTGCAAAGGTACTGCCCCATTGACAGCTTTTGTACCTTTTTTTTCTTGCAAATGTCTTCTATAGTTTGTCAGTGGCAAACTAGCTCTTTATTGCATGTGCGGTTTGCAGTGAAGAACTCTGTGTTGTAGGTAGAGACGATTTATCTCCGTGCATATCCAAAAAAGAGCATCAAAATATGAGCACACTTTTTTTAAAAGGGTGGCTGTGACCCAATGCTGATAAAAGGCTAGAAACATCCCTCGTTTAAACTTGAGTCTGCCATCCTGCAAATGTACACAAAGCTTTGACAGTGGCCCCATTTTCGACAGAAAGCGTGGCTCTCCTCCCACCAGGGCTCACTACAAAGCATTCAAATCGCTCTCCTGAGCCCCACCTAACCTCTTTTTGGTTTTTATCTAGCTGTGCTTAATCACAGATTTGGGATCACAGTCTGACACCAGCTTGCCGATCCGTTAATTGCTTAATTTAAATCCTTTGAATTAAAAAGCTGGACAGGTTTCACCTGACGCGTTCTTGACGCTGAGAAGAACACAAGCGATGAGTCAGAGGCCCCGTCAGTTAGCAGAGACGCACAAAGCCAGGAGAAAACATGTCTCGATAACTGCAGTATAGAGCTGTGAGTGCATCCAGTTGGTAAATCAAAGAGCAACATTTGCTTTTAGTGATCACAGGGCTTGTAGACATGCTTTCTTCATTGTTATTATGTGGTTTAGGATGTGTATCTTCAGCCGTGACTGGGAAAGAGAGAGGGAGAGCGGGACAGAGACAGGTAGATATGTAGCTCATATACTTCCTATCCTCCTCACAGGTATTCATATCTGTCAGAAGCAGGCACTGCAGTGATCTGTGACTCTATTGCGTATGCATAATTCAACAAGTACTCTCCATCATAGCAGCTTCACTGTGCTGATGGACACCACCATATGCTTCCATGAATAAGAGAGCAGCGGAATGAGATTTGGGATTGCTGCTGATGCCGTTGTGAGTGTAATGATAAAGCATGCAAGGAAATATCAGTCTTGCTCAAATCTAAAGTGGGGTCCAAAGTTCACATTTAAAACAAAAGAGCATTATGACATAAAATAAAGAAGCAATGTGCAGATTTTTCTTGGCCAGCGATCAAATAAGCAATGTTTTACGATATTTATTAATCTCCACTTTAGGCCAACCTGTTAGTTGTTCTTTATGTATTATTATTTAGTTTTTTTATTTATTCAGTATTTTTGCCATATCTTTTTGGGCCCTTTTTTAAGTGCAAAAATCCCATTTGCATGTGAAATTGTGCATAATCAAAAATACAATGTTTAATTGCCTCATCCTTCAATAAAAAGACTTAATTACATTTTAACGGGAAAAAAGTAATTTAACTGAAAAAAAGAAAAAAGCTTTGGCTGTACTTATCCCTTTTGTTGGTCGTCTTTGGAAAAATATCCAGAACAACAGAAAGCCAGAAACAGATTTAAATATATTTCTTTCTTTTCTCCTTTAAATAATCTTTATATATATATATATATATATATATATATATATATATATATATTTTAAGTTTGAAAGTTACTGTACGCTACAATAGTCAGTCTATACTGGATTGTGTATAGATTTCTCTCTTCCCCTGTCAGATCTCTCTCTCTCTCTCTCTTTACTGAAGCATTCTGCCTCTTTTTTTTCTTGTGGTCCAGCCGGAAAAGGCAACAAGCAATGCTTTATCCAGACTCCAGCATTTAAACGTGACAAAAGGGGATACTGATGAATGTCCGCCCCTCCTCCTGGCCTCGTCTCCCCTGCTTCATTTTTTTCCCCTCTCGCCCCGTTTTCCCCGCACACCCACGTCCTCTCACGCGCATCCCTCCCTCCCGCACTCACACTTCTCTCTCTCTCTGTCAGAGGACAATAGAGCGAGGTGGACAGAAATGGCTCTTTGAGTGACACAGGTTGGCACCTCATTCAGTGTGTGTATAAGAGGCCGCTGGGATGAATGATGCTCTCTCTGTGAGTCCCCTGCTTTGCTCTGACACGCAATTCCACCGGCATCAATATCCATAAACCCAGGCCGCTGCTCTTCTAACCTTAACAAATGTTCCTGTTTTTCCCCATGCGGTGCGTATTGTACGCTCGTGTGCTCAATCATTTGATTAGGGATGATGAGATTTTAGATATCTCCAACCTTGCTAATGCACTACAACGGCAGCGCTGGAAGTCTCCGTTGGTTGTGTACATAAGCCCCATATCTTGTTTCTCTTTTATCTTTGACTTGACTGTCAGATCCAATTAGAATGGCAGGCTATTGAGGATGTTCTCCTTCTTTGTTGGCTGCAGTCTTCTGGAAAGATTTCATGCTCGCTCCTTCTTTTAATCTATCAACATGTCAACAGCTTTTTTTCCAGGCCTGGAGAGGATAGCATAAGCCCCGCCTCTTTCACAACCTCCGGAGTCCGGCCGTCCGCGATTTTTTTGATTCTACACATGATAAGTTTAATAGTCTTATAATGTAATCATATGTTACAGAAATGTCAGCCAAGCAAGAAGCCATAAAATGCAGGAGCCGTAATAGGGATTGTGTCAGTTCTGATTCAGAATTATACAGGGAGGCTCAGGGACCATGAAATAAAAGGCATTTCTCTTCACAGACAATCATCTTGAGTTATTTTTACATTAAGGTGCAGAGATGCTTAATATAACGGAGTTATAAGGTCCGAGGCCGTTTGGATGGCATTATCTATTTCGGCATTATCCAGAATGAATGTTGTGCACAATATGCAAATTTTGGTATGTACACAATGACCTAAATGTGCAGAATCCAATACAGTTCGCTATACAGAATGCTGTATCCCATAATGCACTGCTGTCAACTTGAACATTTTCAGTATGATGAACGAACCAGAAATAATATCATTGGTGTTTTTTTCACAGCTGATGTCACAGAAAGTATTTTATCCCGAACCCATTAAACTTGAACTGTCAAGTGAGTTTTCCACAAAATTATTAACAAAACAGTCATTAATATTTTCTGTAGTATGACTTCATTTTAGTTGCAATATGACAGTCAAGGTAGCATGCACTATGGTCAGTCATAATAAATCATAGTTTGAATCATCATTTGTTTTTGTTTTATAGCTGAAAAAAATGTCTGCCTTAAACACTGAACTGAACCTCCAGGTGATTTCAGCAAAACTGGATTTAAAAAAAAAATCTAAATAATCATTTGAATTTTTTTAATATAATATTTTAATACTGATGGCCAACAGGAATATGACAGCCTTGGTGCAGCAAGGTGGTATTTACTATTTTCTGAAAATCATGAATACTAATATAGTTATAGTAAAATAGTATATAGATATATAGTA
The DNA here is from genome assembly GCF_018831695.1 of Puntigrus tetrazona. Classification (NCBI taxonomy): domain Eukaryota; kingdom Metazoa; phylum Chordata; class Actinopteri; order Cypriniformes; family Cyprinidae; genus Puntigrus; species Puntigrus tetrazona. The sequence continues at coordinate 21,787,869 of NC_056716.1, forward strand.
AGTATATATATATATATATATATATATATATATATAACTATATATGAATGCTGATTGCAATTTGAAAGACATGTGGAATATAATAGTTGAAATCATGATTGCTAATATATTTTTTTTAAAGTTAAAAAAAATTGACTACAGTCATGTTACGAGAAGGAAGCATGCTCTATTCCTGTTGAAAATCATGATCAATCAAAATGCTTGCATTGTAGGTCAAAAAGTGTGTCACAATGACTGCCGTTAACAAACATTGATCTTTATTCTTACAAAATCACGATCGCTGTCTCTCAAATGGAAATTATGCACAATAGGCAAAGTGTAATTTGATATCCATTGATTGGGTGGGAATCCCTTCAAAGGATAAGGGATTGCAGTTATTGGTATTGATTTCAATAACTAGACTGTTACAATCCATTCAATATGGACTCACTCAGTAGAGTGGAGAAATGAACTATGGTTTCTTTCAGTGGTGGATTTTCCTCAATGCTGTCAGTTGAAGTAAGCCCCTGACAGAGCTCCTCGGGGGTTTTATTGGTAAACCCATTCAGCATGCGTGTGTTGGGCAGGAAATGGCCAGTTAGCTCCAGTACGACTGTGTCGCTTTAAATGACGGCACGGATATATACAAATCATCCCGGTTTAAGTAGCCAATCACACACTGGTCCTAAGGGACCTGAACCAATCCAATAGCTGACATTAGTATTGATCTCTTCTGCATGGGTCGTCATTCAGACTTTCCTGTTTCCCTGGAGGTTAGTTTGAGTGACTTCTTACACAGAATCACCAGTATAAACACTGAATCATGGTAAGTAAACTCCAACACAGTGAATGATTCAAAGAATGTTTTTGAAATTGCAGTTTGTTCAGATCTGTTCAAATCTGAAGGTCACTGGCTATTCCTTTCGGGAAATCGTTGTCACTGAAGAAGAGAATGATGGATGTAATTATATATTTTACAGAATTAAGTCTTTTCACTACATACAGCTATTGTATGATTTTAGAAGACCTTTTTTGTCATTTTTGAGCTAGACATCCCACATTATTGATGTTTTTTACTTTTATCATGCACTTTCAGAAATTAAGGTACAAAATGGGATGGTGCCTTTTCAAAAGGTACACTTTCATACCATTAGGTTCAAATATGTACACTTTAAGTACTAATATGTACCTTTAAGGTACCAAAATGTATCCGTTAGAAACAAACAAGTACCTTTCGAAAATGTTCTGCCCCAATGACAGCTTTTGTACCATTATTTCTGAGAGTGTGTGGTAAAAATAAAATAATAAAATAAAATTTAATTAAAAAAAAGCCTTTTCCTCTATTTGGGTTCCACAGAAGCAATCATACAGCTTTGCAATGACATGAGTGGATAAATGATGACAGAATTGTCATTTTTAATAAATTATTCCTTCGAAATCTGGATTTCTAACTGGAAACAGGTGTCTGCGCTTAGGCAGCAGGTCATTTAAATATGCAGGCAGTGTGTGAGTGCATTAATATTGCTCTGTATGCGTCAATGCATAATATGTGAGGTGCCTGTAGCAAAATAATATTCTGCAATGATCTGTATGAATGTTTAAGTGTACATTGCTAGCCTGGAGTATTATGGCATGTGTCCATCTGATGGGCAGACATACTGAGACAAATCATGTCTGCTCCCACACACGTTATTATTCATAAGTCTCTTGTGCTTACCTATAGGGTGGATTTATTGGTCAAAATACAGCAAAAACAGTAATGTTATGAAATGGTATTACAATTCAAAATAACTGTTTTCTATTAGAATATTTTTTAAAATGCAATTTATTCCCGTGTTAGCAAAGCTAAATTGTCACATGATCCTCCCGGAATTATTCTAATATGCCTCTCAGTAAATATTTCTAGTTTAATGTTATATAAAAAGTGTATCAGTGCAATGCAGTATAGGGTTGATATGATATGAAGTTACTCATACATAAATCAGTGTTATTTTAGGCCTCTAATCTCTACGCTAGCCTGATCCATTAACAGCCTGTGGTAATCACTGCTGAAAAGTTAGCTTGAGGTGTCAGGAAGGAAGACAGCTGGTTCGACGGTTACAATAATTTATTAGCTGCTGACATAGAGAAAGCGTTGATTCACACACAGCTGTAAATGTACAGTTAACGTGAAGTGCTGCAGTACAGTTGCCTTTGCTTGCTTTGAAACTCTCACAGCACTGCGTAAAGATCTCTGCAGTGGATTAGTAGCTACCATGAAGCATGGCTTTCGTTGCTTTTTTATCTAAATAGCAGTACAAGGGCAATACCTTTAGGGCAGCCTGTAGTTAAAGGAATAGCTCAACCAAAAAATTAACATTTGTTTAAAATGTACTCGCCCTCAGTCAATGGAATAGATGAGGTATTATAAGAACAGATTTTGAGAAGTTGATCATCAATGGATCCTTTGTAGTGAATGGGTGCCTTCACAAGCTTCCCGTTTGAAATAAATCCATTAAGACATTACTAACTTTCGAACCATTGTTTATTACTAAGTCATTTATCCATAATATTGCTGTCTCCAGTGAAAAAGTCACCTTGTCTGAATCAGGAGAGAAATGTGCACAGATGAGTTTTAAAACAGTTATGTCTGTGGATTTTGTTGTGACATAGGACAACATGGGATTGCAGTTTTCACTAGAGTAACTGTTATTATGAATTATGGACTATGGACTAGTATTTTGGACTAGTATTTTGTCTAGAAGTGATAGTTTTAAGTATATATATATATATATTAGACACACACATACATAAAGGTTTTCACTTTACTAGACATAAGGAAAACATGACATAAGGTTGAGTAAGTAATGACAGACTTGTCATTTCTGAGTAAACCATTTCTTTAACTCCAACACCCAAGGGCACAGTGCGGTTCAGACAACCTTGCATTGTCTGGATACTTTTCAATTCTTCTTATTCTACATGATCAGAAATGCATAACTAGTGATTGCGATGGTTTATGGCAATTCCGCAACCCCCCCTAAAGCACCCGTGAGCTCTGTATTGAGTGTTTGGTGTAAAGTCTGTTTTTAATTGAAGCAAATCTACTCTAATCTTCACTAAGGATGGTGGATTAAGTTATTTCAGCACGAAAGCGTGAATAAACAGTTCTGTGATAGGCCTGGAGATGCTTTTCCCTCTCTATTTAAAAATCCATTACGGCAAAAAGCCTTTGTGCTGCACAAGTCCCTCTCTGTTTACTCGCTCATTGTTACATCCAGCAAGAGCAGCATGGAGCCACATCTGCTCTATTGAGATGTTCTCGCAAACCAGAGTGTGCCTGGCTGGGTACAGAACCGGGGGACTTTATTAGGGGAAATGAACAGAACAATATCGTTTAAGTGGTCTGAATAATTTAACCCCGAATGAACTCTGTTATAGTGTGAATGATTATCACTTTAGCAAGAGTACATCGGTCCTCCGTGAGATCATTGATTTCAGTTGCAGTGGATCTGGATCTATACTTGCTTGACAAATGACAGCGGTGGAGTGGGTGGAGGGTTATTCTTGGTAACAGAATTCATTTCTGCAAATGTAAAAAAAATAAAAAAGAGATTAAAGGGATAGTACCATCAAAACATACAATTCTGTCATTGTATGTTCAACGTGAGTTCAACGTGTTACTAGGTCAAAATCTTTGTTGACCCTGGGACAACATTGTGATTAGCCAACCAGATTTGAAGAACCACTTTCTAGTTTTTGTGAAGTTTAGGCCTACAATCAGTGTTCGGTGCTTGTATCAGTGCCATTCATCTCTCAATAAATCGGATTTTAAGCATTACTCATGGGTAAGGTTAGGTAGGTGTAGATATATGGTCAAGACAAAATTTTTGGAATAAAATGTTGTTCCAGGGTCAAAAAAATATGAAACGCATCAAACTCAGCAAAATCAGGACGTGCATCAAATTTATTCATTTTACTTCTGCTGAACGCATAAGGAGATATTTTGAGTATGGTAGCCAAACAGTTGACGGTAGCCATTGATGTCTTTAGTATTTTATAGTCATTAAAACATTCTTCAAAATATCTTCTGACTAAATGAAGAATTTTTAGGTGCAGTGCCCCTTTAACTTTCTCTGATTAGATGGTATAAGCACCCTTTGAAGGAAAAACAAGCTAGAATATTTGAAAAAGAAGGAAAAGCGAAACAGAGAGCAAGAGAAACAGAAAAACAGACTATAAAAAAAAGAGGTTTACCTTCTGTTGTCAGCGCAGATCATATCAGAGGGGCTTTGTCAGTTTTGAACCGATGCCAAATGTCTGCTCAGTGTAATGCAGTATTGAAAGATGAAACAGCTTGATATGATTGTGGTTTGATCGGATACTGGCGAGTGCTTTCAGCTGCACTGTGCATCAATTTACGCTTGATGTTTTAATGCATTTCTTCGCTGGTGGGAACTTCATTGAAGCAGTCGAACTTCTGTATTAGTAGTAACCTTTTGTTTGATTACTCCAGAGCAAAGATGGCTTCTCGTCTTCTCTCTTGTAATTGGAATTACCTCCGACTGCTTTCAAACAAGCCATTGAGACAAAAGAGCCTCTAGGTGCAGAAGTCTGCGCTAAGAAAATAATGTCTGATTATATGTGGAATACTTTAATATTCCAGATGAAAAAAATGCACTCATTCCCAAACCTTTAATTGGTGACTTTCTTCAGGTATTGGGGATTTCATGTGACATGCAAACTCAAATAAAAAGCAAATAAAAGAGCGTGAGGTTGCATTAAAATGTACAACCTGGTCTTATAAAAGCATGTACCTCTGAAACACAGGTTCTTCTTTGTCTATATATAAATAAACATTATATAGATAGATAGATAGATAGATAGATAGATAGATAGATAGATAGATAGATAGATTTTATGTTGTCATGTTATTGAAACAAACTTGGCAAATAGTTTTTGAGATTGCATATATTCTCACACAAATAGACAGAAGCTGTACATGACTGAATGGCTGGCCAGTGGCGCTACAAAGATGAACCTGCTTTGGTTGGACCCATGCGTATTACAATGATTTATGATGAAATCCTGTCGACGCCACTCTGTGACTCGTGCCTAATGACTTGAAGAACTAATGACTAGATTACGACTGCTGTGCTTATTTTCTCCATTAATCTCCAATTCTGCCCTGGTTCCATCAATTCCATCGTAAATTTGATTTCACCAGATAGCATTCCTCCCCTTTTTCAAGAAGTAAGATGAAAAATATAGATCCATATATTAAGTACTTGGACTGAAATAAGTGATAAAGTGAAGTGATTAATGAGAGAACAAACTGTTTCCATGATAAATTACCAGTCAAAAGTCTGGACACACCTACTCACTTTCTTGTGACTGCTTTCTGTGTTTTAGAATGCTGGTGAAGTCATAAATAAATAAATAAAAAAATTAGTGCTGTCAAACGATTAATCGTGATTAATCCAACACAGTCTCACAACCAATTTGTACGTATTTTAGGAGGTGGCTAAATCTGGGTAATTCATACAATTTTGTGAAGAAACACATGAGCAGACACAGTTTGTGTGTACAAAACATAACCTCAGACATAAGCCTTTGGATCAAATGGTCCCTAAGATCATGAGAAATATTTCAAAAAAGTGTATGCAGACTTCTTTCTGGCAGCGTAAATGTATTCAATCTGATCTGAAGGATTAGGAAAGACAGAGAAAGAAAGAAAGGTTACCTTAGCGTCCCGCAGGTCACATTCATGTGAAAAACTCACATTTTGGTATGATTTTTAAAGCTTTGTACATTCCTCTCTTGAAGTAGACTAAAAAGTGTCTCATCACAATTATAGGCAACACTTTACAATAATTAGTTCATTAGTTAGATACATTAATTAAGAATGTTCAATACTTCTGCAGCATTTAATAATAATGCATTATTAAAATCACAAACAGGGTTTATTAACATTAGTTAATGCACCATGAACTAGCATGAACTAAAATGACCAACTAACTTGCAGAAAGATTGATATATATATATATATATATCTGTATCTGTACAAGATGTACATCTTATTGTATAGTGTTACCCTATTATAAATATATAAGTGAGTAGATATTCCTTTCTCCAAGTCCACACATCTCTAGAGAGGTCTGGTTAATAGATTAAAGATTAATAGAGTAAAGTCAACCGTGGCAAGAGACTGAACTTGACAGGCATTTGGTAAAACATGCAGAACTTTCTCTGCTCCGTAACACGTGGCGCTGCGGATCTATTAAAGACAGGGAGAAGTAAGTTGCAGTGCGTTTTGGACAGAGCATGAGAGTGGGAGCTGGGGAGAACTGAAGAACAAGTGCAGCCCAGGGCATGATAATAGAAGGCTGTTTCTCAGCGGGAGAAATCTAGACAGAAAAAAATACAGTCAGAGGATTTAAAATTATCCTAGGATGAGAGAGACTTTGTGCTTATGTGTGCAAGTGAGAAGGAGAGTGTCTTTACAATTGAATATACTGTATTTTAGATTTGCACTAGCATTATTCAGCAATGAAATATTTTTATTTATCCATTGCTTGATTCAAATAAACGAATACTTGTATTCAGCATGGATGTATTAACTTGATCAAAAGAGACTGTAAATGCATTTATAATGTTTCAAAAGGTTTCTGTTTCAAATAATGCTGTCCCTTCAAACGTTCTGTTCATCAAAAACAACATTAAGCAGCACAACTTTCTTCAACATTGATGAAAATCAGCATAATAGATTGATTTCTGAATGATCGTGATACTGAAGACTGATACTGAAGTTGTTGCTGAATTTCTATTATTAAACATCTATTGCTGAATTTCTATTATTAAACATCTATTATACATCTTTCACAAACTTTTTAAAGTGTATATTTGTTACATTTAAAGCTACTAAATCGAATTAATTTGTAGTCTTATCATATATTTATGTTTATACTGTTTACACTCCTTCCGTTTGCCAGTGGTTAGTTATATATATATATATATATATATATATACACATGTACATATACATACCTGTGTATATATATATATATATATATATATATGAACACACATACAGGTTAATACTTAATCTGGTTTGACGTGTACAGACAATAGTAGGTCGATTTTTCCCAAAAAGAGTAAATATTGTGGCTCTGTGGCACTAATAAAACAATGTGCTGTTTGTCCAAACAGCCCAATATTGCAACGTTGACTCAACCAATGGTGTGAGTTTGCGCTGTGAGACTCTGTTTGACTAGCCAATGGCAAACAGAAGGATTGTATGAGAAAACCTGTTCAAAACCAAACATGCTCTTTCTAAACTGTCTAAAATGTCTGGGTTCTGCCTTTGTTTTGTTAGCGTGCTTGCTGAAGGTAATGACTGGAAAGTTTGACCAATAGTTTGACCAATGGCAGACATTGTACATACTAGGCCAATCAAGGCGTTCAGGACATGCAAATGTAAAAAAAGAACATGTTCGCCCCTACCTTGAACATTTTCCTAATTGTTCAACAAAAATGTACGATCCTGCTCATGTGTTTTGTACTCTTCTCTTGTATTGCTCTGTGTCAATGTTGTTGCCACAAAAGGGAAAAGAAGCCCCTAATATTTGCTTATTAATTAGCATTTAGCAAGGACTTTAGCGCAAAGACAATTGTGAGGGGATTTGGCACAATGCTAATCCCAGCCTGTCATCAGTTCACTGAAGTCCTTAAACACCCAGAGGTGTTTTCTTTGTGAAGGACAAAAAGTTTTTAGTATGATTAGCAATATTAGAATTTAAATAATTCTAGTATTTAATTTGCTGACAGACGTTTTCCTCATTTTAGCAGAGCAAATAAGGTCTCAGCTGATTTGGCTGGTGACTAGGTTAAATTGCCACTTACGTCCTGATTACTACTATGTGGTATGTTCTGGGGACTTCACGCTAGCTTTTCCTCTCTGCCCAACATTGCTACACTAGTCAAGCTGAACTGTGTGTAACAATAACCTGCTCAACTGACTTGTGCAAGTAGACAAAATTGACAATTACAATATTTAAGCTGTCTACTTTTGAGGGGTATAAAAGAAAAACAAAATCATGCTTTGCTAGTTTCTAGTTAAACATGACATTCATTATTCCATAGAGCACAAATTAAAATAAATTTTAGTCATTGTTTCACTGATATACTATAAACCTTTTTTTCAGGTTTTCAAGTATTTAAAGTTCTGAATAATAAGACAACTAAGAGGAAGGCTGGAACTGAAGGACACCTGGTGACATTTTATCCACCTCAGGAAACACCTGTCACTGTGTCCTATTTGCATTCACTATGGGCACACATGCACACACATCTCAATGAGTGCTAACCTCTCCAAGTTGTCATGTTCTCCAGAATAAACTTCTAAAGACCTTCCACGTCTTTTCATATTCTGTCTTGCCTGTGTTAAACCCATTAGTGATTCTCTGCCCTCGAAACACTCCAGGCACTGGGTACTGATTAAAGTTGCTTTGCTTTTAAGAGAGGCCATCTACAGATAACTTATCAAGCTGGAGAGCAGAAGATCCTTACTGTAGGTTACGTGCTTGAATACAGATGGCTTCGGGCATCCTCACATCAGCCTGGGAAAATGCTGTCCTATCCCGTATGACTTACTGGAGCATTTCACACAAAATGTGTTTGTCTTTTCTAGAGAAATAAATGGAAAAGGCTTTTTAGGCTGCGCTGGAGTCAATTACAGAAGAAAAATGCGCTTGCCATGGGACCCTGAGCGCTGTAAATAGAAATGCTTTGGGAATGATTAGAACTCTTTTTATTGACACTGTAAATTTGTTTTACGGAGGCAATGAGGTGACACCGGGAACAAAAGGCTTGGATAGTCAACAGCTCGTACTGTTGCAAACTTCACTAGGCGTTCGGTGTTAGTTCTTCCACAGAAATCTGTTTAAACAACGGGACGTGAGTTTAAAAGATGGGGATACCGCTTTTGAATTGGTAATTAGGTGTATCCTTACTGCATTGGAATATCTCGATGGATATTTGCGCCGTAAGATGTGCACAACGCCTGGTTAAATGGTCTTATATATTGCAATAAATTCACTGAGCGCAGTCATCTGGCCTAATGACTCCCATGAGATGGCGGCACATGCCGTTATGGATTTCTCATTATGTTATGACAGCTGCCAAAGGACATTGTGTTGAAGGTGTACTTTCACTTTCTTCCGGTGTAAACCAGACTCTTAATCAACCTGGCCTCATAAAAATATGTACCTTATATGTACCTCACCAATATGTACCCAGTGTGTACCTCATCATTTTTATTTGCGTTATTACACGTTTCACCACAGTTTCAAAGAGAAATGTCCGCTGAGTGGCACTGAAACACAGGTTAAGTACATGAACCCTGGCACATTTTATAACGCTGACATATGTATGTACTGCGATGGTTCAGAATTGAAATATCCGTGCACTTTTGCTAAAGGTTAATGCTGTATCCTGTTGGAAATATGCCTTACACCAAATGCGACCCTAAACCTACCCGATAGTGTTAACAGATGCAAAATTGATTGGAATTTGTTGATGCAACCGTGCCATTTCAACTTCCTTTTACACAGATTTGAACTGTTTTGTCGAATCGTGGTTACACTGGAGATACTTGCCTCTCAAGTATGTCTCAATGTTCCATGAGGTCCCAAAAAATTACCATCTATTAAAAAGCCATAGATATGAAACTGAATATAAATGTTGTCATAACATGATATTCTTCAAGTAATTTTGCTGAAATTACACTTTAATTCAAACCCTGTAAATTTTGCGTGAAAAGAAATATAAGAGTTTTACTGTTTATTTCATTTGGAAACTGCAGTGTTATGTACGTGTTGGTACATATTTTGTGTCTCACTAAAAAGTGACCAGGCAGCTCCTAATGCTTTTGGGGGCCCAGGTTTAGTGCTTTTGGATAAGTGGCTTCTAAATGCAAGCACAGGATGTACCTTTTGCTGTTGTTGACCAGTTCATTGAAATGCTGACTCAAAACTGGTATGTTTTTTGTGGCAGCTGTCCAATAAAGTGGGCATTTCTTATTTCGGTGATGCATTGTGGCATTATCCTTAGTTCTTATTGATGCATCAAACAATATCACTGTTTTTGTGATTAATGTGCCATGTCTTGTATTTTTTGGGCCTGGAACTCTACCGGTTTTCTAATGATGCTTTGAAAATCCATATTTTAATGTATATATGTCTAAGCGATGCAAACAGTGATGCTAATTTACAAGGAACCCAGTTAGAGTCAGTTTTGTTATTTGTTATTTGTTTTGTTCTTTTTGACCAAAAATGTTCTGTTTAGCATTTGTTTATTTAATAATTATGACTTAACTCTTACCAGAATAAGTTTTAGCTATTTTTTGTATATCTTTGATATATTTATAATATAATATAAATTATATTAATATGAATATATACATGTAAATACACGTGCATATTTTAAAAATAATGCTGTATGTGTGTGTACATTTATTTAGATGTAATAAATATACACACTACACGCACATATACCACGTAAGCAACAACTTTGTATTGTAATTATATTATTGTACTTTATAAAGAGAAAAGTCCTAAAGGTTCTGCAAAGAACATGTAAACTAAGGAGTAGAACTGCATATTAATGATATTTTACGTACTTTTTTCTGTATTTGCACAGGGGTTCTGTGGCTGTGATTCTGCTGGTTTTACTTTGCTCATGAGTAATAGACTGCAGAGGTCATTTGTCATCATAATCACTCGTGAGCCCTTTTTCAGTGTCAGGAGACCCAGAGTTCAGCCGTGCCTTCAATCCGTTGCTTAAATGATGGATTCTCTTTCTCTTTCTCTGCCATCTTTTTCGTTTTGCATCTCTGTCCTCCAGCTCTCTGCATCTGCTTGTTCTCCTCCTCCGAGTTCCTCCTTGACATTTGAATGTTAAAAGCGTTGTGGGACAGGGTCAGTAGGTCACTGTATGTATTGTAAAGGGGGTGATCCATCAGAGCTATGATGGGCTATCAGGGAATATAAATAGTAAAAGAAACCAAGGAGAAGTACTGATAGGGAAGAACTGAAACAGGTGGAACTTTTGAGGGCACCTACAAGTGTCTCGTGAAGCTGAACGCTGAAAAAGAAATAGAGAAATAGAGAGTAACATTCATGCTCCATTAATTTCAGATATAGAAAGTTCTGTGACGACGTATTTATGTTCTACTTATGTTTTATGTGGGTTTCTGGAATACTGGATTCTGACTGAACAGTACTGATTCAATAAATATATTTGTATAATAACCACTAAATTTCAAAATAGCTTTCATATATCTCATCATGTCTGTTTTTTAAAAACTGTGACTAGGTTTTATCTACAAATTGATCTGAAAATGAACTTAAGGCAGTAATACTTTAGTGTTATATATACATTTATTATTAAACTTTTGTTTTTATTTGTATATTTCTACATTTTTATTTTAATTTCTATAATTTGTGAATTTGTTTCTTTAGCTGTAATTTGATGTTATTTAAATTATTTAAATTTAACTTTCGTGTGCTTTAGTTAAATGTTAGCATTTAAAGCCAGAATGATGCCAAGCATTTTTTTTTATTTGACTTTTTTTTTTTTTTTATTATAATTTTTAACTAATATTTATTATCCATATTATATATATATATATATATATATATATATATATATATATATATATATATATATATATATATTTTTTTTTTTTTTTTTTTTTTTTTTTAATTTAATAATGTTCATTAAACATTTCATGGATAGTTAAAACAAAACTATACAGATTTGATTTTAGGTTATTAAAAGTTTTCGTATTTAAACATACATAATTAAAACATGTTAATGACCCCAAACGTTTTTCATGTTGTCGTAGGATATTTTCTAAAGAATAGTATGATAAATCAATATTTCACAAACAAATCCTTTATTTAATAAGTTGATATAGTATTCGTCTTTGTCGACAGCGGTGTAGATTACAGTGTTGTGTGATTTGAAAGTATCAATATTACAGTTCAAAGGCAACAATAGTTAGTGGAGAGGCAGCCAACATGTACATAATCATAATTACCTAAACAGAATTGAAACGTTCACATCCATTTAGCAAATTTACCATCATGTCACATAATTATCAGAGAGACAAACATGAGATAAATGAGAGTAGTCACGGTATGGACGCAACAGATCTTCTATATTGAATGAGCAGTATTCAGCGAGGATCTACAATCACTGCATGAAAGTAATTGGTTCATTAAATGTGAATGGCTGCCGCTCAGTCTCTGCCAAAATCTGGTATAGTTTGGCACAGGTCTGCAGCTTCTAATGGACTTGGTTACCACGAATGATTAATAAACATCATTTATATAATATCTAATATCTCTGCATTTTAGCATCTGCCTCACAGATAATCATCAGCATGTGAAATGTTGCATATGCTGCTTTTCCAGGACTTACCTCGCGATTCTGGCCTCAGCCCATTACAACTGAAGAGGAAATAACGTGTGGGAAGTTTTTTGCTCCTGTTTTTCAAGTCCCTGTAATTTACCGAGAGATTCTATGCACAGCAATTGCTTCCATTATGTGATAATGTTAGCAGAAAAAAAAGCCAAGATTTAATCATAGAACGTGCTCAGTTCTTCTCTTATTTTTGTTTGTATAAAATCAGCATTCGGAGCCGGTACATGTGATAGACGTCTAGATGTTCCTCTTCTGTTGTCGCAGATAAGCGTTTAACGTTTTTGCTTACAGTACGGTACAATATCTTCCCATTTTTCCATCTCTCGGGTGAAAAATGATGTTTTTTTTCAGGGTCTTTTGTGTTGATATTCAGAGCATGTCAGAAGAGAGCGGTACTTTCCTTAGTTTCCTCTCCTCCGTGCCAAAATGTGCCAGTGCCAAGAAAACCATTAGCTTGACAGAGTCCCCCCAAAATGTGTATTAATATACCTCTGTTCCCTTTTTCCTCTCACACGCTCTCCAGCAGCAGTGGAGTGCCACAGGAAGTGTTTTTTCAGTGGCTGCTTCTGGCACATCACAAACTATGGCGTCTCAGTGACTGTAAGTGCAAGTGTAAGGGGGGCGCTGAGAGGGATTGTGGGAAAAAAAATGAGGACAAATAACTTGCAGAGAGCCAGAGAAGTAGAGAGAGATACACTGATAGTTGAGTACTGAGATGAAGCAAAATACAAAACAAAAAATGTTTATTTTACGTTATTACATTTAATGTTAATGATTCAAAACTAAAGTCCATCTAACAAACTGTCAACACAGTCAGCAAAAAAAACAAAAACTAATTTACAGTGTGTGTGTATGTGTGTACATACATATTTTTTTTATTTATTTTTAATTAATTAATTAATGTACTTTTTAAGCACCAAATAAGCACATTAGAATGATTTTTGAATGATCACGTGAAGGCTGGAATAAATAAAAATAAATATATGAATAGATGTTTTTTAATAAAATAAAATAAATATTATATTATTTTTATTTATATATATTTGTATAATATTGTGTGTGTGTGTGTGTGTGTGTGTGTGTTTTTTTTTAATTCATAAAGCTTAATACTTAATAAAATGTTTTTAGTAGTAGTAGTAATAGTATTTCCTTTCATTTACATCTACATTTGTTTTAAATAGAAGTATTCAATCATGCTAGGACATTCAGGGGAAGTGAAGTACATTTTAAGTATCAATCATTTCTAATTTATTTCTACATTAAAATATTTTGAAAACTCATTGCAGTTATAGGGCATGTTTTTTCATGTTTTCATGTCTTAAAAAATGTATGAAATGAATCCAAAGACTGATCATATAGGTTTTTAGCTCTCCTGTTAAGTATCCATTTTTTCTAACTGACACACCTGATATCACCTGTTTCCAACTCTATCAGCTGCTTCATTTTCTAGACTAAAATTGGATCAAAAATTGCAGGCCAAACTCATATACAGCCAGCTGTCTCATGTTGCTAATGTCAAGGTGCCAAATCTCAAATCTTTTTGATAATTGATGCATGGCAACCCACCTATTGCGCTTCACCTCTGCAGCTGGATTTGTGATGATGTTCCTTCAGAAATTTTTATTCCCTATTCAGAATTGAGGGATTTGAAGATGACAGAGAACCAGCGAAGCACATGTATCAAAAAGCGCAAAATTAAATGAACATGTGAGTTGAAGCTGCAGTGTAATAGTGCAGAATGGAAAAGTGATATAAAAACCTAAAAAGACATGGATCTTGATATTCTCAACTAATGTATGTGTGTGTGTGTGTGTGTGTGTGTGTGGGTTGGCAACTGTGGTTTATAGGGATGATGACATTGGTATTACAGGGGTATTACAATTTGAATGTGGTTTATGAGGACACTGCTAATGGCTCATGTTGTTTTTCGGGTTTTTTTTGAAAATCTAAAAAGTGTAGGGCAATAGACATACAGTTTGTACAGTATAAAACCATTACTTTTATGTTGTGTTTGTGCGCGTGTGTGTGTGTGTTGTGTCTGGAGGAGGGTGCAAAGGAAATGAAAACGAATGGCGATAAAAAATTTTTAAATCAGATGACATTTCATTTCAAATAATTTAATTTTTTTACAAAACGAGTTGATATGCAAGATGATATGTTTTTGTGAATTAATATTTAACACTGAAACTACAATATTATAGAGAATATTTAATAGCGGCCTTTAAAAAAATAAACGTCTCGGTTCTCTTAAAGGCTAACCACAAAGATATCAGTCAAAATATCTGGACTCCTCCTAACGACCAGTGTATTTTCCCTTTTATGATGCTGTGCTAATCTAATTAAGGAGCCTGGGGTGGCACTGGAGATTAGTTTTCTGATGAGTGTTCATTACAGGGGTCTGAGGGGTGGCCCGGGTCCTACAAGGGCCTGCCCTGGGCCTTTGATCCCTCTTATCCCCTCACACAGTCGCACAAGCCCGCTCTTAGATCCCCTTCTCCTCTAGGGCCCGGCATAATCTCTCCATCCCTTTTTAAAACAGGCTTAGCTCATTATGAGTGAGGGAAGCCCTTGTCCTGTCCACGGACTGCTGCTGGGGTTAAGCTCATGTGCCAGCTCCTTTTGGACCGGAGAAGGGAAGATGTTTAAGCCCCTTCGTCTTTTTCCCTAGCATTCCTTATGTCTTTCTCTGTGTGTGTGTGTGTGTGTGTGTGTGTGTGTGTGTGTTTTGATTGCTTCCTCTGCAGTCTCATGATGAAAGCTTCCCCTTCTTTTGTTCATGTTAATCCCAGCAGGCCACAGCAGCCCAGCACCACATACCGACTCCAACACAGAACAAGTTTTTAAGATTTATTTAAAATCACTCCAGTATTTCCGGTTGATGAATTTCTTTTGGACTAATTGCTAAAAAATGTTTTTAAATGATGACTTAATGTTTTTTGTTTTTGTATTTTTAAATGCAATAGCATAATGGCAACTGAGACAGCAGCTTTGCGTATTACAGCACAACAACTTCGATTAAATTATTTCCGATGCTTGTCTGTTATAGACAACTTTTGAATCTTTCTCGGGGATATTTTTTTCAGTGATTAGTTTAGAAACACGAGGTTGCACTACTTTGTGTGATTCATTCAACTAATTCACTGACCCGTTTAAAAAAATAAAATAAAATGTAATTATAATATATTTAACAATACAAAATCTATTATTTAATTTCATTTTATTTTGACAGAGCATAGGAAAAAAAGAGTTCTGAAAATTAATACTTAATTTATTTCATGTGCTTTATTATAGACTTCTTGTGAATAATTCTTTGAATTATTTATTTACATTAATTCTGGAAAACCCTTTGTGCAGGTTGTGAGTGTTTCATTCAGTTTATTAATTGATTCACTTAAAAAGGTCAAGTGCCACGTATGAACATTTGTGAATCTTCAGAAAGGCTGTCTAAATATTATAACCGTCTTTGGGAAGTGCATGTTTTTCATTCACAAAACATTTGATTTAAACAGATCTGTTCATATGCAAATCATCACTGCTTTATTGCGATGAGTCTTTAATCTATCATCGTTGAAGTGACTTTATAGTGGCTCCATAATGTTTCTTTTAAATGTGTTTTCAGGTGAGCACACATCTAATTATTTAAAACGTGATAAACAAAGTCTTCCATCCTTTATGATTCTATCAAATCCACGAAGGCACGTTATATAGGTTTGTTCTGGTGTAATTGCTCACCCCATTAACGGAATCATAATGAATCGTTAGCTTTTTTAGTCTAATGTGGCGTCTTCTCTTGTTTAGAAAGTGTCTGGTCCCATGTTGCAAAACACCCTTTGTCTATTTGATTCATTAATAAGTTATAATACACAATATATAAAGCAAATGATGTTCTTTAGCCGTAGTAAAAGCTTCTCATTGCAGTTTGTCCATTTTTTTCTCTTGATTGTTTTTTTTCGACCAGTTTCACAGATTAGAGTTTATTGATGTCTATTGATGCGTTTACCTGTAAACAACAGTGGCATGTTCCCATTGTGCTGCCTCCAGGGACTGAATGAGAAATCAGTCATGCTGGCAGGTTACATGTGTAATACACGTAAAGGAAAGGTCAGATCTAATAGCATGATCTCCCCGGAACACACTTTTACTATTCCCCAATCCTACCAAAATGACTTCACCTTCTTTAAAACGGATGCTCTGTTGCTTGGATACAGTGTAAGTCAAGATAGATGGATTATGTGAGTGTCTTCTCTGACTCCTCCATTGATCATGCCTCTCTCTCTTTCTCTTGATCAATCAGGGTCTTTGATATAGTATCAAAACAGTCCACCACTTTCTGCCTGGTCTATGTCAGAGAGAATCATCAAATAGTTCTGGGGTTTTTTGTTAGTTTTTTCGCAAATGTAATGAATCCAATTTAATAATAAGCAGATAAATCACTTTGATTATGGATTGATCAGATTTAAAGGGATTCAGGGTTTATCACAGTCTTTCTTTCTTTCTTTCTTTCTTTCTTTCTTTCTTTATAGCATGCAAAAAAAAATTAATGGAAAAAATTTGTATTATTCAAATATAGACAGACGGACAGAAAGTCAGCCCTGACTGACTGACTGTCTGTCTGTGATAATAACAAAAAAAATATTTTTTTTTTTCAAGAAAATGGTCTGGCTTTCTCAAGAACTTTGAAGTTGACTTGAGAAAGCCAGACCAGAAAGTTAAAAAAAAGGTTTGTTAATGTAAAAAGTGATAAACAATTATACTAATAATGATAATAAATAACAATAAAATAAACAAGTAAAGATTTGTGTTGAAGGCAAGAAAATAAAAAATAAAAGTAGCAAACAGTAAACAAATAGTAGACAGATAATAAAAAATCAAAGTGAACAGTTTATAATAAAATCACCCAATGCAAGGCTATATTTTTTTCAAATATATATAATAATAAGTCATCAAATAATTTTCTGGAAAGGTTCAAGAGGTGTGAGAAACCTGGAGTTTGAGTAAAATATCAATTCGATTGTCCTAAAAGTAACTGTGAGTTGCAAATATAATGTTTTGTTAAAAACTGCAGGGTTTTTCATTTTCAAAGAAGAAAAAACATTTTTAACTTCTTTTTAATGAGACTCCCCCTTAGATGTTGCTTTTTCTTTGGGACTAGCAAACTACGCACTTAAAAGAATAATTGCATGTGTGCAGGTTAGTGCATTTTAATAGCACATGTATCAAAATGCCTCATTTTAGATGCGTTAGAAGAACAATAAAACATGAATTTTATAGTTTGCGACGCCATGACCATAATTATATGTCCTGTTGCAGTGAAGACAGATAATATGAACAGAGATGGCTTTTTTTTCCTCAGAGCTTTTTGTATTACTTTTTTAATAGCTGTTTTCATTTTATTATAATATGCTATGAGCAAATAGGTCCCTTGAAATGGATATTTCACACCTTCCACTTCAAGTGAAAACAACATTTTTCAGAGCTGCAAGTGCTTGTGTCAACCAGCATAAATGAGGCATAAATTACCATTGAAGAATAGAATGGAAATTTACTAAACCAAAGCTCATTAAAAGCTATAGAACAAATAGGTTACAGTCGCGCATGCCAACGCCCCTGGACTAATAGTTGACAAGCATCCCATGTCATATTTGAATAACTGTAAGGGAATTCACCATGCTTTCTTCCCATAAACGCATTTATAGACGTCTAGATTTTTCCCAGATTTGGAGCATTAGCAAATCACAGAGGTATACTGACTTGTAAACCACAGAGAGACGTTTTTGAGTGAAGAAATTAGTAATTGGAATCTTGCACACACTCAAAGCTTTTGAATGAAAAAAGATCATTTCCAAAAGTCGGGTGTGAGCTTGAATTCTCCCTGGAAACTATTCTGAAAATTATCTTCAGCTTGCTTGAAACTTATCTTATGGGGCTCAGAGAATACTGTCACTTTGAATAATCTTCCGATCTTGTCTCATAATTTCATTCAGTTTAATGGCTTCTTGGCAATGCTGTGTGGTAAGGTAATGCTTTATTTCTGTCTTTTGGCCGTGCTTGCTTCTGTTGGCAACAGAGCTGTCTCTTTTTTGACAGGAATACAAAACAAAAGTTTGTTGTTGTGCTGAGTGTGAACAGGGGACTTATGGCCTCTCCGTTTAATAAATATTTTTACGCATCTGTTGCCCTGGCAGTGTTACAAAATCACTGTCTGTATATAGTCTCTGGAATTGTGCTCTTTGTGAAAAACAAATCCATAACAACGTTTAACTTTAAACCATCACTTCTGGCCAATCCAGTTTCCAAAATCCACCAGTCCATAATCCATAATAACGATTCCATCCCTGGTTGTCCTTTCACAAAATCAACTTCTTCTAAAAGGTGCTTGATCTGAGCATATTTTTCTCCTGATTCACACGAGTCGAAAAAAAAAAAACAATATAATGGTAGAGGACTTTGTTAGAGGAGCTATTTTTTTAAGTTAAAAATGTCTTAATTGATTTGTTTGTTACTCATGGATTATTTCGATGTTTTTATCAGCTGTTTGGATTCTTATTCTGACGGCACCCATTCACTGCATAGGACTGATTTGTGCACGTGTTATGTGATGGGTGAACTATTTCTTTAATGCTTTACAGTTACAAATATTGGCTTAAATATGAAGTTGAATGGGCACTATGCTTCTCATAATCATTTTTTTTTATGTTACAAAAGACTAGCTTCACTTTGTATAGACTTACTGTATACAATCCTATAGCCTAAAAGGCCAACATTGTTCATTCTCTGCTGTGTCGACATGTGTCCTTTATCTCTTCCCCTCTTTCATGTTGACTTCCTGCTGTTCTTCTTTGAGGACATGTGTGAAAGGGAAACCTCTTCCATTTTTAGGTGATGAAAATGTCTCTAGAGTTTTTCAGGTAACTAATGTCTCTCAATATCAAACCTTGGCTAACTGCTATAGAGTAGAATCTAAAATGGTGTAAGATGTGTGACAGTGTTTATACTCGCCTTGAGCAATTTCATTTTAAGCTGTTCTTTTTCTCCTTGTCTGTTCGCCTCATCCTCCTCCAGCACTGGCTACCCAGCCAATGTACACACACACACACACACACACACACCTACATTCAACAATTTCCTGTCTATTTTAAAAAGTTGAGTTTATTAGACTCTGTGGAGAAGACTGTGAATGTATACCATTTATTGGTTTTCCACATATACATATATATATATATATATATATATATATATATATATATATATATATATATATATATATATATATATATATATAGAGAGAGAGAGAGAGAGAGAGAGAGAGAGAGAGAGAGAGAGAGAGAGTCATCCATAAAACTTAAATCCTAAAACTTCTGATTTAGACTTGAGATGAAAAAGTCAGAGATGAACTTTTACTGGAAAAAAACAATATTATGGAAAGAGGACTTGAAGTTCAAAATGTTTTAATGATTCATTCTAACACACAGCTTTTTGCTCATGTTGATTACCTGTGGATTATTGTGATGTTTTTATCAGGGGTTTGAGCTAATTCTGACGGCACCCATTCACTGTAGAGGATCCATTGATGAGCAAGTGATATAGTGGCAAAACAGTTAATGTTTTAGAGATACAAAAACATACACTTACATTCCTGTTTATTTTAAGATGTCAAGTTTATTGGACTATGTGGAGATGAATGTATATTATACGTGCATATTCTCATGCAAGACGAGCGCTGTATATTTTCTACATCAGCTGTTTCCATGTTTAAATGCCAACCGGTTTCTTTTGCTCTGTTACAAAACCTAGCAAACTGCCAGTGGAATCAGTATCCAAACACAAAGGCTTATCCAAAAAGACAGCATGATTATGCTGCCTCCTAAGATACCTTGTTGTCGCCAAATTTTAGTGCAAAATCACATGCATCAAAAAAAATGCTTTGTTTTAGCTGCAGAGAGACTCTAAGCATCTAACGGATGTGGATTGGTGCTGGAACTGTTTTTGTAGCACTCTTTCTAATGAAAGTACTACATTGAATTGACTACGTCATTCTGTCCTCATATCTCTGCATTAGGAGAGGCCAAGAAGAGAACTCTGTTAAGACCCACAGCTTATGGGTAAATGTAAGAAGCAGCTCATCTCTTAGCTGATGCAGTGCAGGGCCACACGGGCTGCTGCAGGCTGCCTAGAGTGATATATGATGGGAGATGAGAATTACTTTGGTGGCACATCCTGCAAATTACTCTTTAAAAAAAAAAGCATAGCTGTGACACCAAGCTGGAGCAGAATACCCTGCCACATAAGTTGTGCTGGCCTCTTTTCTGCTGCTTGGGAGGCCAGAAATGTCCTAAAGCTCCTCTAAGCATACACCTTGGCTGAGAACTTATATAATCATAGTACTGACAGTTTTACCAGCAGACACTTGTTATCGTCACACATGGGTTAGAATTAGATTGCACAAACCTTTCTAGTCTATCAGTGTTATGCTCACAGTTCTCTACTTTTGACATATTTTCCATACGATGAATGCATGTAGTGACCAGAGACTGTCAAACTCTCAGAAAAAAAATTTGCATGTACCACATGTACTACATTTCCAGTGTTATTTTAGTACTGTTTACACTGATGGATGGATGGATGGATGGATGGATGGATGGATGGATAGATAGATAGATAGATTAGATAATATTCTTTTTACTGAGAAATGTGTGGCCTGTTATTTGGAGTGAGAACAAGAGAAGTAGAAGGACTGAACAAAATAAGTTAATGAACTGGTATTTTGTGAGAGGAGAACGATTACCGTAGCAAGTGATGGAGTTAGACACTTACTATAGTTTGGCATTCAGAGTGCATGTCTGTCTTTCTTCCTCTCTCAGTCTTGTTTTCTCTCTGGCTTTGTCTCATTAGAGGCCTTTTGAGTTTGTATAGAGTAAACAGAAGTGGCTCTTGTAGTGGTCTGAAGTCTCCACTCAACAGCATGAATTGCACACATTACACTCTGTCAGTGAGAGAACGGGGATTACTGGAATGTAAAAAGGGTGGAGGGGCTTCATAATTGGTCCTAAATGAATCAGACTTAAAAATAAACACATACATGCAACCATACAGAAGACTAAGTCAGTTTAATCTTTAAAGACATATGTAGGACATCCCATTTTTTTTTCCTTTTCTCTTTTTTTTTTTTTTTTACAAAATGTTCTTTTCATTTCAGGAATTATGTAATTAGTGTGTCTTTAATCATTTTAACTGATTTTCCACATCAAGTTTGCTTTTTAAAACATAAAACATTGCCTTTTCATGGTTATATTTAGCAAGAATGTAAATAGCATACTTTCAGCATTTATCCAAAGCAATGCATAATATACTTATTACAGTGACAGATATTTTCTATAATCTCAAATGCAACATCTTCTTAAAAAGCAGTTTTATTATTATTATTATTTTTTTAATTTAGTATTTTCAATAAACGAATTTTATTTCCAGCCAGTGGTCTCCACAGTGTAGATGGTTTCATGCATGACCAAATGTCCTTGTGGACCTTGTGGGAACATTTTGTTCCCACATGCAATCTAAATCATCATTAATTTTATGCTCATTGAAAAGTAGTTTTATAAAGTATACCTAATTGTGTCCATATGCTTTTGTAGAGGTTATATTATAGCTATGCATTATAGGGTGACTATTAAAATAATGATTCACAATGAACAAGGGGTCTTCAATTAATCATTGTGTCTTTCAAGATTAAAGATTTATATTTTATGCAAATCAGTAGATATTTCCTATATCAGTCACGTTAGAGTCTCGATTAATTATTCAGCAGAACCGTGCATATATTTGAGCATTTAAAATTCCATATGGGCTGAGTGTTCACAAAGCAGCATAGAACAGCCCAATCCATCATGGATGATAAAGAAAGAGAAGAAAAGTGGAATTTCCACCAAACTCATAGACTCGCAGGAGCCATGAACTTTTGCTACAAAGTCATTTAGCACAATTTTAAGATGAATATTTACCATGAATCAGACATTAATGCGCACCAAAGCAGCATTTATTTGATCAAAACTACAGTTAAAAAAGTAATATTGTGAAATATTATTACAGTATTTTATTCCTGGGGTGGCAAAGCTGCTTTTTAAGGCGCCATTACTTCAGTCAGAAGTCATTAAATTCTTTTAAGTTGGTGCTGCTTTATATTTTTGTGGAAACCATAAAACATTTTGTCAGGGTTCTTTGATGACTACAAAGAACAGTATTTGAAACTAACATATAAAGGTCTTTCCTGTCACTTTTGGTCAATATAATGCATTTCTGTTGAAAGAAATATAATACGTATCTAAAGATAGCTTCCAATATATGGAGGTCTCTGAGTGAGCTGAGTGTCCCTACCAGTCTTATTTAGCTGTTAAATTCCCTGATGACCTCTCGGTTGGCCTACTCTGTGTAAAATTGTCATCTTGCCCTTGTGCCGTAATCAATATTAAGGCTAATGTGTTGACTTGTTCTCCCAAGCAGCTCTCACTCTCCATAGAAGTCTATATTTCCCCTGGCACTCATTCACTTAAGATATTACACACTTGAGCGACAACCGGTGCACAACAGCAAGGTTTCTTCCACCATCCTGCACATGAGAATCCCTGTCCATTTATATTTATGAATTCACAAACACAAGAGCACTTTTCAAGCTGTCTGAAGAAAGTTTAATTCATTTTTTGTAAGCCTGTTTCTGTGAGATGGGGAGAGAGGTTAAGTTATGGATGAGGGCGAGACTTGTGTGCCGAATTGATTCTGTTTTTACAATATGAGCACTAAGAAATGACGGTAGAGATAAGATACGTCACCGTGCTTTACTGCTGGCCGCCCAAGTTCTGGCACAAAATGCATTTCACATACTGCTGGCACTTTCCATCAACAGTGTACAAAATCAAGGCTGAACTTTTTCCTTTTCAGCAATCGGACAGTGAGAGATGGTGCCTCAGAATTTCAGATAATGTTGATTGTGAACCTTAAGCCAAACTGAATGTTTGTTTTGGGTTTTTTTTTTATTATTAACTTAATAATAGCATATTAAAATGATTAAACTATTAAAATTCATAATTTTAAAATAAATTATAATAACTACACCAGAAAAGTGCATTGCAGTGTGGGTTTAGAAACAAACATTATTATTATTTTTGTTGTTATTGTTTTTATTATTAACGATTGTAGTAGGTAAAATGCTGAGTTAACAGGTTTGTATGAAATCCTGTCTCTGCCATGAAAAAAAAAAGTTTTATTCCCTTTTTAATTTTTTAAAGTTTTAATTTTAAGGAAAAAAAGTTAGAAAAAAAAATATTTTCTCATCCGAAATATTTGCATGTTAAAAAATAAATACAGTACAACCTAATTTTGTGACAGTCACATTTACACACTGCCTCCAAAACTATGATCTGTCATAAAAATAAAAAAATTTCCATGGCTTCCATGTTTTTGTGACAGGGATAAATTAAATGGTTTAGCAAATAAAATCTATTTTGTTACACATTTAACAACATTTCAGATATTCGTTAAAACGGGGATGCAGATGTTTCATGTATTTCCTTGCTAAATTTTTTAATGTTTAATAATAGTTTATCTAAAATATGTAATATTTCTCACAAGCATATCCTGTTTAGTGCCTGTGCACATCCTGTGAACAGACGGCTCTCTGCATGATTCTCATTATGGTTGTAACCTGTCTCTATTTCCAGCTGCACAGTCCATCGTCTCCACAGTGTATCCACAATGCATGTGCTCTCTCATTTTCCCTCCCTCTTTCTTTTTTTGAGTATCTCATCTGCTTGATCATTCATGCACACACACACACACACACACACACTGTATGAAACAGGTATAGAGCAGTATAGATTTCATATACATGCCATTTCTGGTTTAGTCGCTGTAAAATTCTCTTTCAAGATACTGACACCACAGCTCACATTGTGTTTAAAAAGAGGGGCATGAAATAAGCTGACCTTTTTTTGACCCGGCAAAACTATCCAATCTTATACCATCCTAGATAATTTGACAACTGCATGAGCTTGTTTTTACTCTCTCACTTCCATTACCTCGCCCGAACCTCTCTAAAAAAAAACTTCCAGAAATAATTTCAGAGAAACTCTGATATTTTTAACCCAATACAACAGGTTGCTCAGGAATAATTAATATCGCCTCCTCTTCATATTCTGACATGGTTTCTAATTAAATCATTTTCCGAAGCTACTGTTTAAAACCTTTCTGAGCCTTAAGTCTTATAATTTCGTATTTAACAGGTTTATATTTAGCCATATTAATCTCTATGACAATCAGTCCTGAACAATATTGTTGTAAAAATCATGCTGTACAGCCCCTTGAAAACTCAATCTGTAAGGTCACTCATCTAATCAAGCAGAAACTTTTCAGTTGGGATCCAAGCCTGTGTGCCCATTATAGACCAAATCGAATCAACATTTGGTTTATTCCATTACAAAGCAGTTTTTTCCTGCGCATCAGCAAATCTGCACAAGTCATTTCACTCAGGGAATAGCCGCTCAGCTGTTAATGTTATCTATTATTCTATCTACTGCTGGTTCGGTACAGCAATCAGATCTCGTTTTCTACCTGTTAGAGATTTGTTTAGTTGGCACGGCGCTGTCATTTTCTTCCTCTCTCTTTTGGCATTCGTCACTGATGGTTCATGCAGGATTGGCCAAACTTTCTTTCTGGTCATTTGCTTCCTTTGCGCTTGTTGCACAAACGCTCGCATTTCTTTCCCCTGTATGCTCGGCTCTCACCAAAGTCACTTGCAGCATAACACGCGCTTGTCTTTTCTCCATCATTATCCACCCTTGGTTCTGGCCCTCATCGGCTAGTGCAGTACATGTCTTATTTCCCATGATTGCAAGCACATTTCTCCCTGCAGAGTCAACCTGCTGAAGTTCACTCTCAAACAAGCTCTCCTGCTTCCCTTTTCCCCTCTTTACCTCTCACGAATCTCCACCTCACCGTCATTTTCCACCTGCTGCAGTCCCTTGATTAAGTAGCAGCATAAGCACAATTGGTCTACAAGTGTTGTGGACCTGCTACTGTTATTTTCTCTGCAGTCATTCGCTCCACGTTAGGACCAATAGTTACACCAAATTCTCTAACCTTCTTTTCTTTCCTAGTTTAATGCAGGAATAAGCCATTGAGAAAGATTTTCAACGTTTAGTTCACCCCAAAACGAAAATTCTACTTACCCTCATGTCGTTCCAGACCTATAAGACCTTTGTTCATCTTCAGAACGCAAATTAAGATGTTTTTGATGCAATCCGAGACATTCAAAGCAACCACATTTAAGGCCCAGAACTGTAGTAAGGACATTGTTAAATTAGCCCATGTGGCATTCAACCCTAATTCAACCAAGTGGTTCAACCTTAATTTTAATAAAGAAAATAAAAATAAAGGCTTTATTTAACAATTTCTTCTGTTCTGTGCCAGTCTTCAACCGAGTACCATGATCTATGCGTCATAATCATACTACAGTTACTTTTCTATCATTTATACGATTACATATCATTAACACAATAGTAATAAACAATTCATCATTTATTGATTGTTCCTAATTGTTTTTTTTCTTTTATATTTTCTAAAATAGTCTATGCTTTTACATATATTTACAAAGTCTTCCAGTTCCAGCGAAAATTCAAACAAAGATCTGCCAGTAGTCAGGTGGTTATAATTATAATTTTTTTTTAAAAGAATTACAAAAAACATTGCTTCAAAATGCACTGTGTGTTGTTAAGAAGCAACAAATGGAATTTATTTCTTTCTCTTTGTATTTTTACATCAATATGGTACATAATTATTGTTATTTAATTCAAAAGTAATCAAAAAGTAATCAGATTATACTACTTAACATATATAATGTGAATTGTCCAATTCATTTGGAATCAGTAACAGACTACCCAGCAATGTTAATAGAAGTTCCTGATTGCAGCTGAATATATAAACATTAAATGTCTGTACTGGGTATTGTAGATAGTACAAATTCTTGCAGCAGTAGAAATAGTGTAATTTTTATTGCACTCCTCTGTACGTGTGTGTGTGTCTGCTACCTGCTTGGCAGAGATTGACATCTGAATTACATGCAATAAGCTCCAAACCACAGCCTGCCAATACTGATCGAGGCTCGGCATGTCAGCACAGCATCCAGGTCTGGTACAGTGAGTATCAGTGCGCTAAAGATTAATCCCTAGGACACACACATACACACACACACTTGAACCTCAGAGGGTTCAGTTTCCAACCCCTTGGAATCTCACCATCACAGAAACTCTTCCACATGTTTCGCCATTAGTGTCTCGACGGGGAGTCCTCTCTGACTCCAATGAGCTGTGATACCCTCAATACAAACACAGTCATGTGAGCTGTCTAAAACTAAACTGTGGCACAAAATCAGATTTAATCGCGGTTTTTTTTTTTCCATAATTGCATTGCATAGTCCATCCGGGCATATGCGGGAAGCATAATTGCTCGTTTGAACGTTTGTTTATATGTACGCTCAATATGCGGCTGTCATTGTTTGTCAGTGATGTGCATTTATGCAGCTTTCTATGTTGACCGCTGTTGATGTTTCTGCTGACGCAGCAGAGCTGCAGGGAAGTTTAGCACCATGAATCAGAGTTGGGTAGAAGCCCACTGTGAAAAATGTCTCATCAATTCATTTCACAGCTCCCTGTAAAACGCATGACATCACAAGCAGCTATTTTTATCCTTGCGTTCAGCTCACGCAGTAAATCTCTTTTTGGGCAAAAGAACACACTTTCTTAAAATCTTTCCTATTTTTAGACTATTTGCCCTAAAAGATTCCCTCTTCAGTGAGAACAGCTTCTTGCAGCTTATTCTGCTGTAATAGGTTTTCACAGCTTCACAACATTCTTTTATATTACCCACGAATCCATTTGTGCGTGTTTTTTGTGTGTTAATTCCCTAAGCAAGCATCTCTAGAGACAGCTGGTGCAATTAGCAGAGGTGACTATCTCATCGTCCTTCGTATAAAGGTAATTGTGAGGGTACGTTCAATAAAAGGCCACTTTTTATGGACAGATCAAAAGCCTGACTGTTATTGACAGATAGTCCATTTTTGGCCCTTGAAATGGGAGCCACAGAGGAACGCATAAGGGACAGTGAAATTCTCTTTTGTCAGCATATTGATCAGTCCGTCTCTAGCTCTCTCTATCGCTCTCTCTCTCTCTTTTAATGTAATTCAGAGAACAAAAAGACATTATCATTTCAGAGGGAAAAGTAAATATATCTTTGTTTAGACAAAAAATGTCTGACTGAGCCCCGCGCTGCATGAGGTGACAAAATGAAGATTAAAAAACTCTCACTCTGGGAACAAAGGAATTTTTATCACTCATTATTATTTAGGGCCTTTGCCCCAAAATGCATCTCTGTCACATATCAAAGACTTTATAGAGTTCAAACAATAACAGTCTATCAAAGCAAATAATGGAAGAAATATAAATGGAAATTCTTTGTATTTGTGGGTGTGTGTAATGTACCTTTTGATCTTGTGCTTCATTAAAGTGTTTCAGTAAAAAAAAAAAACAATTGAATATTTATTTTCCTTATGCTCATCATAATATTCAGACAAAAACACGTAACACTTCAGATCAAATTAGTTAACGCTAACTCGTTAATTCTTAAAAATTAGCGAATGTTAATGTTACAACTATTTAGTATTAGTTTGTGTTAGCGTAGATCCAATGCTTGACTTTAATCATTTAATCATGAATGTTAAAATCTAAATATTGAAGTTAAAGATTGAAAGTTTTAAATGTAGCCTATATACCTTTTAATGTTAACAATGTTAATGTTAAGCTTACCAAAATGAGCTATGAAAACATTGTTTGTTAAATGATCTCTAAACATTCAAAATGTTTTTAAAAATGTTTTCTTAGGTATTAATATTATGGGACTAATTTTTGTTACTGTTGAATGTTCTCTTGAACATTCTGAATTAAATACACAGGTGTCAGACAAACGTCCAACAATGTTTTATAAAAACATAATGTAATTTTTGTGCAAACATTTTTAGACCATTATTAAAGACCAGAAGCCACATTTATCAACAGTGCACAGAAAAGGTTATGTTATTTTGTATTTATACACTCCTAAATATAAGTACGTATTGGTAAATCATACACTTTGCTCATGCACTCATTACGCACACATGTGAGCGTGCACACTGTTGATAAATAATGGTCCAGAACGTTATATATAATAGTGTAATCTTAGGAATGTTTGTTCATAAGTTCATAAGAAGTTCTGAGAAAATTCTCTGTTGGCTGGGTAACCAATATTAACGAATGGAGAGTTGTTTTAAAGTGAAAGGGAACCCCAAAATGCACTGTCACGATGTCTGTAAAAAATAAATGTTGATTATTAATATGGTTATAATTGATACACAGTAAAATATGCTTGTAAAAATAAGTCATTATGTACATGTATTGACTATTTTACCAAAAATGTGTACGTATTAAATCATTTGTGAATGAAACCTGTTGTGTGTATGTGTGAGTGCTATTTCTATGTGCGTGAATGCCTGTGTAGAGTGTTCCACTTAGAAAGCAGCTGCCTATGTAGGTAGGTAGGTAGGTCACTAGGTTTTATAACATTGCTAGTATCTGTTCAATGCGCAAGACTAAATGGAGTTGAGTTGTTTGACTTCACCGCATCACGAGGTATCGATGTGTCTGTCCGACTGTCTCTCTCAGTCTTTATGTCCTTTACTGAACCGATCCAAACCATGAGAAGTTTTCAGCTTCGCTCTTTCCCCAGAAACGGGAATGAACGCTTGATATGTGAGAAGACTCGCTATTACCGTGGCCTCAGAAATCTCCAAATCTCGTCTGCTCTTTTACACCGCACTATCTATCTGAACACCTGGCAGAGTGATTTGCTCTCTTCCCCTGCTTGTGAATCTCTGCTGTTTTCTGAATCTCTTGCATGTTGAACTACAGATCAGCAGAGAACACAAAACACAGCTGAGATTGAAAAATACTCGAGTTTCAGTCCCGGATGTGGAAGCTTAGTTTTTAGGCTGCCTTTCGAACTTTCGGTGAGGGGAAAAAAGATACTTTTGTTCACTAAGGATGAATTAAATGAATAACTACTCCTAAATTCCAAAGAATCGATTCTTCATCAAATCGCAAACCTAGTAGTCAGTTTGTTTAGACGTTCAGGTAAAATTTTAATGGCATTCTTTCTTTTTCTGTTTCTTATTGGTGTGATTTGATTTGTAGGATATTTCTCACAGACCTTACGTTAAGATCAAACTGTTCCCCCAACAGCTCAACCCTTCAAAGATTTATTTGTAATAGTTACCCTAAATGTTTACTGTACAGTCTTTCTTTGTTTGCCCATTCTACCATTTTCTTCATATTTTCCTGCGACAGATGTAGCTTTTTGTTTAAAACTCTGCCTAAAAGGCCCACATCCCTGGGTATTCTCTTCATCATTGCAGATGTAACTTCTGTTTAGTGTGACGCCAGCTGAGTACCAGTGAACAGATTGTGATTTACCTGTCCACTTTTTATTGTGCGTCTGAGCCCCATTTCTCTGTCCTATCCAATTTGCTCTTTTTGTTTTAAGACAGTGTTGCATTAAAAGGCCTTCAATATCTTTCACAACAATGAGCGTTTTTTGTGTTTGGCCACTATGTAACTTAACCTAAAAGAATACTATAGTACATCTAAAAATGAAAAATGCACTGGTGAGCAGGCGATGCAGAGCGAGTTTTGGAGAAATCTCCAAACTCATCTACGTCTTGCATGCCCTGAGGTCGGGTGAGTAAATTTTCAGAAAATGTTCATTTTTGGGTGAACTATTCCTTTAACATTAAAAAATGTTAAAAAATGTTATTTCCCATAGCATTTGCAGTTTAGTGCAGTTTCTTTTAAAAACATAAAAATGAACAATAGTGTATAAAAAATTTTTTCTGTCAGTTGAAGGCTGAATTTGGACAGCTTTGGAGTGAAGTACCACAAGGATTTGTTGCAGGCCCCTGTTGCTTTCTCTCTGTCCATGCCCCTAGGACATGTTGAGTTTGATGCTGGTTCTGCAGAGCTATTCTGCTTTTCTTCTGGAGTTTATGACAACAGAATAAACTATGCAGTTCTTTTAAGGAGTACAAAGCACATGCGCACACGCTAATATGTTAATGGAAGTCCCCAGGCAGGATAGTGTCTGTGCAAAACATGCATCAAACTGATACTGAAGTAGAAATCGTGTGTGTGTGTGTGTGTGTGTGTGTGTCTCCACTGCATGCATGACAAGAGGCCAGCTAAAGCATCTCTGAGTCATAACTCCAGCTGATGGGATATGCAGCTTAAAATTAAGAACACAATCACATCTCTATATCATCTCTGCTTGAGGCATAAGGCATAAAATAAGCCCTTAAACGTCATCCGCTTTTGCCTCGAGGTGTCTTAAGAAGAGCCTTGTGTGATTCTACAGAGAGCCAGATCGTAACAAGAGACAATTTTCTGATAATTTTTAGTCTGCACAGAAAGTGAAAAAATTTAAAGAAAAGCCCAAAATTCAAAAAATGTATGTATTTGCGTAATACAATATTTGATCTTTTTATCGCAGCGTAATTTTAAATACATGTAATTTTAAGTTCATTTGAGATGTTTCTATGCCCCCCCCGACCTCGAAAGGCACCAGCCTGTTCCCACTTAGAAAAAGTACGATTTACCCTTACCCACAAAAGCGTATGTTATCCATTTTCTTTTTGAACGAGGCAGCAAAATCTGCGGTCATTCTCCTGACTGACAGCTGTAAAGCTGACGTATCATTAGTCAGAACAGCTGCCTGGTCTGATCCAGGCACCAGTCCCTAAACACTTTTGTTCAGCATAATCTCACCGCTGTTTGATTAAGCTGTCGGAGGCACACAGAGGTTGCTTGCGCTTTAAGGCGAAGCTGGGAGACAAATGTTAAGATGGAGAAACATCTGTTGGTTGTGGTCGAGGGCTGCGAAGAGAGTCTTTGCTGACGGTGATGCATAAATCCCAGCTGCTTGCATGACTCCCTTTTGCCACCTGTGCAGTTTTAATGCATAATTTACTGCTAAAGTGTCTGTCCCCGTCTGAATTACGGGTCCAATTTGTATGCTTCTTAAGTTGCTTTTGAAAATGAGCCATGTTCAGGCCCTCTGGCTCAGAATGGGCGGCCCACCTTGCTAAGTGCTGAGATGCATTAGCGAAGCTCTCTAAGAATGCTCTCATTCGTTGCGTGCAACCTGTGCATATTAAACAAGGGAAACTTGTTTACTTGAATCATTGCAATTTTGTATTGTTGGACTCATTCGATTTAAAAGGGGACTTAAGTATTCGGCAAAAAGAATTTAGATGCAAATCAGAGGAATAAGGCCAATTAGACAATTTAGTTGATGTCTTCAATGATGTCAGTCAAAATAAGGCCTCTATTCTTTGGGTGTGTGGGAATGATCAGTGCTTGCGTTTGCAGTTCTGAAACCTATCAGATCTACTGAGGAAAGAGATCATGTCATGCTGTGGAATTAATCATTGGCATTTAATTGATCCATCGATTCCGGTGAGACATTCAGGCTTAAATCCTGTCTATCATATGCATTACAAATGCATCAATAGTCGGATGACCATAGATACAGATTGACTATTTCCTATTGATATGCTCTTTTTGCAGTGCTTTGGCCATTCTTTGTAGATCCTGTCCCTTTGCATCGCATACCATGATTAGTTGATTATGTACATGCTATTGGTCAAGCTACTTTTTGGTCATTAACTTCAACAGTTATGAAAGACATTTTTAAGCCAATCTTGAAATCCCAGCCAGCACATTTCTGGGAGAGAGATCATATGGTCACTGTAATAGGGTTAGAATTTCTATAGCACTAAATAAATGACATTTTGGAGGATTCAGTGAAACAGAAAAATAATTCTAAATGTACATTTTTTTACTGATTTTGTACCCATGCACTAGTAAAATACTATTTCTGCCATAAAAGATTGAAGCAATTTACTAGTATGCTGTTTCGAATTTAGCATTTGTCTCAATTGAATGGCTTATTGAATAATTGAAAAAAAGTTGAATAATTTAGGATTAAAACACCACTCTATTGATCGGAAATGCAATGGTTTATTGACAATACTGTCTAAAATGTACATCATTTAAAGGTTTACTCCACCCCAAAATTAAAAATAACAGCTAGACAAATAGCTGTCGGACTCCAGCCTGGGCCAATAAGCAGTTATGGTATTTCAGAACCGGACTGCCTCACCTAAAACCAGACAACACCCAGCACCATACTCAATAGTCAAGCTCAGTTTCTTCCATTCTAAAAATAGTCCCGTATTTTTAGAATTTATTTACACTCAAAATATGCTAATGTGTTTAGTACATTGTCATGGACCACAGTAACAATGATGTGCTTGTTGACCTTTAGTTAGTGCTTGGTGACCTTAGCGCAAACAGTGGTAAAGTGCCTCACTCAAGGGCACATTGATGTTGAGAACGCTTGATGATATCAGT
The DNA here is from genome assembly GCF_018831695.1 of Puntigrus tetrazona. Taxonomy (NCBI): domain Eukaryota; kingdom Metazoa; phylum Chordata; class Actinopteri; order Cypriniformes; family Cyprinidae; genus Puntigrus; species Puntigrus tetrazona. Next base: position 21,820,850 of record NC_056716.1, read on the forward strand.
TCACTACGACTGGTTATTGAATCAATGAACCCTGAGTACTGACCCACTTCTAGATCTGAAGCCGTGGAGCATTGCAGTGTGTTCTGTGAAGAACAAAAAGAGCCGTGTAAGATCAAATAAGCACCAGAGCGTACAGCGGTTACTGCAAGTTCTGGATTGAATGGATTACGTTTTGATTGGACAAACTGGGTTAAGTCAGCTGGCTGTTTCGGGAAAAAAGCAGAATTTTAAATTCGTTGGGACTTGCGATATTATCTTGGTATAAGTATAAGGGTTTAATAACAGGTCAGTGACAGTAAAAATGAAATACATTTGCACATATAATTATTTAGATTATATAGTTAGACCGGTAGGTGGCGACAAGTGCCTTGATCTTATGAGAGATTTGTTCAGATTTGCTGATTTATTCAGAGAGGAAACATATGACTATCTTTACCAGTGAGTCATACTTCAAACGTGTTACTTAGAGATGTGGCTTTGATTGGACCTGCTTTCATTGGCGAGGATAAAATAGGTTAACTGGAAATATTGTGTCTGAAATATAAGTTTCTCATTATTAAATTTTTGGTTTATTGAACCTTTGGGTAAAATCAATATCACACGGGTTCCAGTTTCTAATATGAGCAAAGCTGTCACTCTGGGCCTTACATTTTATTTTGTAATGTCATAAAATGTTTCAGGTATAATTGTTATTGTCTAACACATTTTCTTTAAAATGCTAATTGCTAATTGCTAATTTCTCCTAAAAATGAAATGTAAAACAAATACACGTTATCTGTTTTTGCAAGGGATGTGGGCAGCCTGTGATTTTTGTATTTGGTTCACAGAAGATTTCTATCCTGCACTGACATCTTTGTGTCGGTATGTTTATCTGTGTAATAAAAACTCTGACACAGATACAGATGTGCGTGGCTATCTTGCTGTCCGTGCCGTTGAGACGTCTGAATACCATACAGGTGGAGATTGACAGTCACAAACACAATTACCATAAATATAACAGCTGTGTCGGTCCAGTCTGCATTTGTCTTTGTTTTGACACACAACCCAGCTGACGGCGTTCACAGCCTGGCCTTAGTAAATACAAGAAGTCAATAACTGCTTTGTCTTACTTACGTCTCGTCTTTGCACGTACTGTATTCTTGCCCGTGAATTTCATCAGATAATACAGAATGTCTCAAACATTCTGAGCTGTATATTGAAGGAATATATATTTTCAAAAAATCTTACAATTACACCCACTGTTGTTGTTTTGGGGCATTGTAGACTGTGATTACACAATGGGTCGGCCAGCCAAGAAGAACAGAACAGAATGTTTACAAAAGCAGACAGTTATTCTTAAATTTTCTCTCAAAGGACCTAAAGCCTCCAAGGCTCTGAAAGCCCTAAATATTTACTTTTGATTTTAACTCATGCAAGTAAACATTCTGCACTACAAGCCAAATATAGACACTCTGGCTCAGAGATAAGTAGCCTGCTTTGCAAATGCAAGCCTTCATCACTGCTGAGGAACAACACTACAACTCGGTTCCTCTTACGTCTTTATATTTATTAGTTCTTTATTCTTTTTGCCCATGATCCTACCTAATAATTGTGCTTTTTGAAGTGTCTTTGAAGGTAGTACACCGTGTTTGCATCATATAGGCATCATTCGCTCTCATTGCGAAGATCAGTTCGGGCAATAGTTGTTCGTAGGAAAGTCATTAGGTCTGCAATCAGACGATAATGAGCTCAAATGTGTGATTTCTTTAGCAGAGGTTTTGTCTTAAATTCTACCTGGTCTCATGACGTTAACGTAGCTTGGAGCACTTTTTAGGGAGCCATTAAATACGGACCGATAAGTACACCGGTGCTGTTTCCAAAAGAAATGAACACTAGAGGCAGTAAAACTGACACTTTTAAAGAGATTCGATTAATAAAGCGTAATTTTCGCACAATTGCTTTAAGAGTATCATGTTATGATTTGAAAAACGATATTAATATGTTGGGAGATTTGAAAACTGGTGCTTTCGAACGTTAGCATCAAACATATCAAGCTTCATATCCATGGGTTTTCGTAGATAGTAGCTTGTGATAGTAGCTAGTGATATGGCGTTTCACTTCGAATCCCATGTAAAACTGTTCGACAATACAGTTCATATCTGTGCAAAAGAAAGCTGAAATGGCACGGTTGCATCAACTAATGCCTTTTGATATCAGTTTTCCATTTGTTGACACTATTAGGTAGGTTTAGGGTTGGATTTGATGTAGGGAATATTTCCAGCAGGATAGAGCATTAACTTTTAGCGACACTCCCCGGATATTTCTCTCTGAGTGACTACAAACTTTAGCCATGAAACTTGCACATTATGAGGTAAGGTGATCATAAAAGAACTGCAGTATACACACTTCTGTAGGCGAAGCTGAATCATGAACGATTCGCGATTTTTGCTTGTGATGACCACTATGTGCGTATAACTTGACAGTGCAGAGATTTGAAAACAAACCTTCAAGAAATATTCACTGGGTTGAGAACGTTTCGCTAAATCCATTTAAATGTTTGTTTGAAAAGTCGCATTGTTTGCGTGTAGTAGAGTTTTAAATGTTCCAAACATCAGAGACACTCACAGTGATGTTGATGTATTAACAGAGAGTGGAGTGGAGATTTATTGCTGTTTTGGACCGGCACGTCCTTGCAGGGGTGTGTTAATAGCCAAAGGCTGGCCACGTTCAGCTTTTGGGCATGTTTTGTTTGTTTAGTGTGGTCAGCGAAGTGCTTTGAATTCAATTTAGAGGAAACTATAAAAGAGAAAGTTGGGGTTGGAGTCACGGGGTACAATGTGTCAAATTCCTGAAATGAAAGTGAGGGAGAAAAAGCGATTAGCTTCCCTCATCTTCATTCTCCACCAATAGGAGAGGAGAAACTCGATGACCTAGTCACCCGTGTAATGAGGTCCTTTAGCCAAATTAATAGCCCTCAGTGAAAGGGGTGTTTGTGTGCGCGCTGTGATTCATTGTTCTTCAGAGATGCTAAACACACATAGGTGGATAAAAAAAGAGTGTCTTATTATCTCTCAGACAACCATTACAGGCACAACTTAACATCTCAAACAGATATTATAATCCACTTTACACAAGTGCAGATCCCTCTCTGCAAGCAGATACTCGTGAACCACCCTGCATCTCGAGTGTAAGACACATAGTTAAATATCAGATCCTTAGCATTGACTGGCATCATGCAGTATTTTGTGTTGTTTTGTTTTTTAGTTTGTTTTTTACATATTAAACAATATGCAACATCATCATCATCATCATCATCATCATCATCATCATTATTATTATTATTATTATTATTATTATTATTATTATTATTGTTGTTATTATTATTATTATTATTAAAATGCTGTTGTTGTTGTTATATATATATATATATATATATATATATATATATATATATATATATATATATATATATATATATATATATATATATATAGAGAGAGAGAGAGAGAGAGAGAGATAGATATTGATCACATATTTATAGGGGTAGATATATAGGTATATACGCACACACAATTCAATATTTTTAAAAATAATAACAATAACAACAATAATTTAAAAAGTATTATTTTAAAAGTATTATTATTATTTTAGAAAAATATTACAACAATAATAATTATTATTTATTGATCATATAATTTTATAATTATTTGAATTTGTCTCTTTGATTTGATTTGTCTATTGATCACCATATATTTTAGTCGAATAGAATGCAATTTTAATAGTCTGCAAGTCACTAGCACACATCCTTTCACTGTATCTGTACAAATATTGATATCCAGTTGACTACTGTCACACTCCTAATAACTGGAAGATAATCCTGAGTAGAATAATGTATTTTACTGATTAGTTGATGATCTAATAAAACCAATTCTAACGCTTTATGCGCAACAACCATTTTAATGGGAGGTCATTTAGAATCTTAGTTGAATCAATTCACTTCTATGAGAATATTTATGTATTTAATATGCCTGGGGTGTTAATCTATAAAATATTAAAATGTCAACAAACTGGGCTCTCCTCATTGACATTTCAGCACTGGCTTTGTTAAACATGGAGTCAGTAAACAAGAGGAGCCGAGCTTAACAACGGTTTGTTATCTACATTCGAATGAAGCTGCTGCAGCGTTACCTCAGATGGTGAAGCGTTAACCATTCTTTGAATCAGCTGAGCTGATTTCTGAACTCTTATTCAGAAAGGGTATCTAATGAAATTTTATTGTAATCTGAAGTCTGAATTTGAAATCTTTCAAATAAATGCTGTAGATATATCTACCTTTGAGAGAACATTTAAAGTCAGAATTGTGAGACAAAAGGTTTATTTTATTTATTTGATGTTGGTTAAAAATATTTAAACGCAGACTTCAGAGTTTCAACAAGTTTAAGAAGTTTTTTTTTGTGTGTGTGCAGAAACATCTTCAATGGGGAAAAGTAACACGTGATGGATCACCGAACAGGTCATTTTAAGGTAAGATATTGAGTTCTAAGAACAGCTAAGCACCAACACTACAGACAGTGGCTAAATGCCATGGGCAGTCCGTATGACATTCATTAGTACACAGTGGCCATTACTGTTCAAAGTTCAGTGAAATGTCACTCGATTTGCTTTTGAGGAGGGATGAGATGAGTTACTAAAGAACAAACACGGCTGCTCACCTGTTCATCTGCTTTTCCTTCCTGTGTTGACAAGGCTGTCAATTCCTTTTGAACTCCTGGGGCCATAAAATTGACTTTCAATCTTGTTTTGTCTTAATATGATAATTAATTAATTTGCATTCATTTCAAACTAATCAAGCTTGTGTGCCTGCAAGCATAACAATCCTATAAAAAGTCGCAGTGTCAGGAGCATAACCGCAGGCAGAGGAGGAGCAGATGCTGCTGTGGCTGTAACACTTTTGATGCCTCTCTGTGTGTGTGTGTGTGTGTGTGTGCGTGGTTTGATTCATATATACTTGTGGGGACACTTGAATACACACACACTCAGAAGGGCTTGTTTCATGGTGGAGACCTAAATGAGGTCCCCATGGGTACAAAAGCTTATAAATCAAACAAAATGTTTTAGCTTTTTTTGATCATTCTAACTATTGTTCTTCTTGTGGTTCTATGGTCACATCTATTATTCTAACTATTGTTCTGTTGTTCCATATGGTTGCATATATCATTCTAACCATTGGTCTTTTTTTTTTTTTTTCTATGCTTCCATTATTCTATTTGGGTCCTTCTAAAGTCTAAAGTTATTTTGCCCTATCCATCTGTGTCATGTATATTTCTATGGTTCTAGCTGTCATTCTGTATTTTTATTTATAATTTTATAATTCAGACAATATTTCAGCCCAGTGTTCTAGCTATCAACATTCTATTCTATCCATCTAACATTTTCTTTATTGTTCGATCTCTGGTTCTGTCTATCTACAATTCCATCTTTCTATTTCTCATAAATATTCTTAAGCAAGTGTCGTGGGATCAGACTTTTTTCCTGCTCTTTAATTAGTCAAATTTAATTACACAGAGTGTAATTTTTGGGTTGAGTGAGGTTGATGCGATTTGGAAATGAATTCTTGGGGAACCGGAGTGCTGTGCGTTTAATAGACTCCGTCCAAAGAGACGGAGACGCGATCTCTTCTACTGAAACTGTCGCAGAATAAGAAGGACAACAGAGCCCTCAGCTAAGACCTTAATTCCTGACTGTGCCTGGATGATGTTTGCCTACACTCAGAGCTATCGGAACAGATAGAAATCCAGCAGGAATTTGGGGCGGGAGTCTCTCTCTTTGTTTCTCTCATTGTCTTAGTCACGGTTTAGCTGAGATTTGCGAGTGTCATTTTCGTTTGCCTCTTGTGGTTCAGTTTCTGTGGGCAGGTGGCGACTGCGTCTAGCGCTGGCACATGCATTATTGTCCAGTAATGAATTAGGCACTTTGCACCAGCTACTCTATTTCCGCTGTCCTTCCAAACAGCTGCTTCTAAATGGCATTGATCTACTAGCTTGCCCTTAGTTTACTAAAAAAGGTACTGCTGGAATGCTGCCGGTTTGAAACTATCATTGACTGTTTCTCTTCATCTCTATGTCTATTTCTCAGTTTCTTCCCACCGATTCTCCCTCTTTAACAGTCACACGCACACCCACACACGCACTAAAGTAAGGGCAAGAAAAATCAGCTCTCGTCTCATTTGTGCTGTATTGCTGTTTTGGATTTCAGGCAAAGTCTGTCTTGAAGGCTTGACAGCTCTTTGTTTTGAGTGCTTAGTATGCAGGAGTTATCCTGACACTGTGAAGCACAGTTCTGGGAGACGCAAACCAGCAGCACAAGCACATGACTGTGTAGTTTCATCTTTTCAAAGTGCTGCAGGGGAAGGGGAGGTGTGGGATACAATTGCAGGTGTTTCAAGATGTCAGCTGCATAGTTTTCGGTCAGTATGATGGCGTTCATACAGGTGTAATTAAGAAAAGCCATTTAACCTCCTCTTGAGAGTAAAGAGCTCTCTCTTTCTTTCTTTCTTTCTTTCTTTCCTTTTTTTTGTCCAGTATCCTCTCATCCCTTTCCCCAGCTGCAGTATCTTCTTCTGAGCCGACTAGGATTTCATGTTTGAGGATTTCTCTGCATACCGCTGTTCCAATTCTAGGATGGCGTGATGCAAAGAAGTCAGCCTTGGTGTCCTCCGCGGGGGTCCATAAATGATTAAGCCTCCTCTCCTCCCTGGGGTTTGCACATAGACTAGTGAAGGTTCAACACAAACATGACCCGAGCTATTTGAAGCAATTGCACCTGGGTAGCTGATGCATAATGTGTCCGTGGACTTTCTTTTATTTTTTAGGTTAAATCTCATATGAATATACTCTGTATATATGAAAGAGTAGGGTAAGCTTTGACACTTTTATTAAGATGTCTTCTCTGCAAGAAGAAATAAGTTAAAAATTATATTATTTCATTATTTCATTGTATTATATTTAATACTGTCAAACAATTAATCGCATTCAAAAACTTTTTGGTTAAAAAATATATCGGTGTGTGCTGTGTATATTTATTATGTGTATATATAAATACAAACGCATGCATGTATATATTTAAGAAAAATATGTAATGTTTATATCTTGAATATATTTATATATAATAGAAATTATATCAATATAAATATGTAAATATTTTCTAAATATATGCTGTATGTTTGTGCTTTTATATATAAATAAAAAGTATACACAGTACACACCATATTATGTAAACAAAAACTTTTATTTTGGATGCAATTGATCGCAATTAATAATTTAACAGCACTAATTATTATTTTTTACATTATAATATACAACTAAACTGGAAAAAAACACTTTGAAACTAATTTTATTTAGTTGCAAAGAAATTAAAAAAATTTAGACCTAATTTGCTATTTTGGGAAAATACTTGTTTAATATATGTTTATATATATATATTTGTTTAGAAAATATTGTCTCTTATATTTATATTAAAATAACTGACATGGTCAAATGCTATGAACATTATTCAACAAATATTTTTTTCAAGCAAACACAATGCAAACCTCATTTGAGGTAAAATGTTTCTAACCTTTTACTAACTAATATACTTTCAAAGTTTATGCATTGACAGTTTGTCAACAAGTATAGCAATTAAGTTTTATTTTGCTTCAAATTAAGATGCAAAAAATGCATATATATGTATGTATGTATGTATGTGAATGTATGTATGTATATGAATGCATAAATGCATACATAATCTGTCACCTAGCTGTATATGATGGAATATGATGTGCACAGCACGCACACTGACATGTCTTTAGTCCATAACTGATCACTTAGTTTTGCATCATTTTTATTAAACTTTTTGCCTTCACTAGCTCATTATGGAGGGTCGTTAAATGGTCATTTTTAATATGCGTTCATAAAACCAGCATGCATAATAAAAGAATTAGCTTAATGCTGTTTTAGATCAAGTATAGCATGGCCAGCAATATGCCAGCATTCACACTCTAACCACCCACCTGCGGGTGTATCTGCACTAAATATAATGTGCATTAACATGATTTTATTTTGCGAGTGTCTGTCTTCTACCTGCACTCGGTTCGCATGGAGCCAGCCTTGAGACTGTGGGTCTAAACTTCATAAATTAAGGTCGAGTATTCAGACTGTGCAATGATATATTGTGTTATAATGCAGCACTTTAGATCTACATTTGTCTTTCTCTCATTGCACTCTATTCTATGAGGAAATTGCCACACAACCCTGAATGCTCCCTGGAGGAGAATGACTGGCTTCCGAATATAGATTGATGGCAGAAATAAAAAAGAGAAGGTTATTGGTCTAAGGATAATAGAAGTATAGATGCTTCAGAATGTGTCAGCAGCACTGATGTCTCTTTTTCAAAAAGAAAGAGCACTTGTTGAAAATATAAGCTTTTGAGTTATGGCATACAGAAAACTCTGTGGATGCATTGCTCTGCATGTGCATTATTCTTTCTATATCTGTATGTATGTCATGTTAGAGGCTATAGGTAAGGTTGTGAACTAGAACACAGATGTTACTATTGCTTGCTTACAGAATTCACAAAAGTTCCTTTATGTTTAGCTGTGGCTTTACAAACCTATACAGAAAATGTTCAATATATTTTGCCCTTCAAAAGTTCGGTGTGCCCTAGGTTTTGTACATTATCAGCATAAAACTATATCATTTCAAAGTGTAAGTAAATAAAGTAACATGATCAAAGTCCAGTAATAATGTTTTCCTTCAGCTGTGGTGATGTTACATTGATGATACAGTGCCAAATTGTTGAATAAAGCTGTTATTTTTGTTTTCTTTCTGTAAAAAAAGTATTATCGTAGCTTTATAATGTTGAACTACTGATGGCAGATGGACTATTCTGATGATCTCTTTCATGCTTTTCCCATCCAAAATACACTACATTGCCAAACGTATTCGCTCACCCATCCAAATAATCGGACTCAGGTGTTCCAATCACTTCCATGGCTACAGGTGTATTAAAAAAATCAAGCACCTGTTTATAAAAACATTGGTGAAAGAACGGGTCGCTTTCAGGAGCTCAGTGAATTCCGTCATTCTCTGTGATGAATTACGCTTCTCTATCTGGCAATCTGATGGACGAGTCTGGATTTGGCAGTTACCAGGAGAACAGTACTTGTCTGACTGCCTTGTGCCAAGTGTAAAGTTTGGTGGAGGAGGGATTATGGTGTGGGATTGTTTTTCAGGAGCTGGGATTGGCCACTTAGTTCCAGTGAAAGAAACTCTGAGTGCTTTAGCATACCAAGACGTTTTGGACAATTCCATGCTCCCAACTTTGTGGGCTGGCCCCTTCCTCTTCCAACATGACTGTGCACCAGTGCACAAAGCAAGGTACATAAAGACATGGAGAGTCTGGTGTGGATGGACTTGACTGGCCTGCACAGAGTCCTGACCCCAACCCCATAGAACACCTTTGGGATGAAGCAGAGACTGAGAGCCAGGCCTTCTCGTCCAACATCAGTGTGTGAACTCACAAATGCGCTTTTGGAAGAACGGTCAAAAATTCCCATAAACACACTCCTAAATGTTGTGGACAGCCTTCCCAGAAGAGTTGAAAAGTTGAAAAGGGTGGGCTGACGTTATATTGAACTCTATGGATTAGGAATGGGATGTCACTTAAGTTCAGATGCGAGTCAAGGCAGGTGAGCGAATACTTTTGGCAATATAGTGTATCTTATATGGTGTTCCTAAGATAAACAAAGCTTTTATGGATTTGAAACATCATGGGGGTAAGTGATTAATAAAAAAAATTATAATTTTGGATTGATGTAACCCTTTAAGGTAATTTTTTTATATAATATAGAAAAATGTGTATGTATTTTATGTTGTGTTGTCCCTTATCTATGCAGTTCTCTTTTTTTCCTTTCCAAGCAACATATAAAATAACATTTATATTCATTTTAATAAAACTACAACATTTAGGCCTCTATTATGTATTTGGCATCTAAAATTACTTTAATTCAAGAAACACCTTTTTCAGTGCTTGCACTGTCTGGAATTAAACATGACCTTGGCTGTTGCTAGGGCTACCACTAATAACACATAACTGTGTAAAAAATAACAAAGAAAAAATGGTCATAAATGCACAATATTAATCATTGCACAGCTCTTACTAGTGACAAGCGAAATACCATTTACTAACACAGAGCTGGTAATACAGACATCTGCAAAAAATATGTTTGACTGTTTCATAAATAGTAAAATGTTAATGTTCTGAAGTTTTGAACTGAAAAAAAGTCTGCAGAAGCACACTCCATGATCCTTAGCGGAACGTCATATTGTGCAGCACTGCTCATTTTCATACATTTTTCATGCATTTGCCCTAACAACACTCTTTAATAACAAGTTCTTCCTTGTCTTGTTTTGTTTGAGATGCATTTTGATCTGTATTTTTACTCCGTGTTGCTCTCTCGTGTCTGCAAACGCACATTCCGTGTTTCAAGCTAGGTCATTTTCATACATTTCCAACATGTTGTTGTGCCGACTTACACATGTTTGGTGTGCCAGTCCGCTGGTGTTGGGGGCAATTTAGGATGACAAGCGGCGAGTGGAGAGAGAGGCATTTGCCTGGAAATCTAGTCGGGAATAAGACACAGATGCCTGGTTTCATTTTAAATTTTAATGTGCACAAAGGGTCTTCATCAGAGCAAAAGTCCTACTGGCCCCATATGGTTCATATCTCCACTGCTCAAGCAGAAGGGGGATTTGTATAAGGACTTATAAATATAGAAAGGTCTCCTTCACACTTTCTCTTTGAAGCCGGGCCGGTGTTTAGGAAAAGAAAGGCAAAACAGATTTCGCTTTATGAATGTTTAATGAGCCAACGGCTTCGCTGGGAGCTGGAGTTGTAGAATGCACAATAAGGAGCGTTCCATGAAGCCCCAATGTGCTCCTAAGGGCGAGACCAGCTTAGACACACACAGCCGTGCCAGTCGCTAGACTTCCTCTCGCGACCCTCCCCTGCGCCCGCACTTCCGCTACCAAAGAGCAAGAGCAGCTCTACCGTTCAGAGCGAGAGTTTGGGAGGGATCAGCTGCTAAAACGTGAATCAGATTGACAGTAAAACCACATGAGAGAGAGAGAGAGAGACAGAGAGAGAGAGAGACAGAGAGAGAGAGAGTCAGGCAACTCATTTATTCCAGAGATGGAGGCTGAAGGACCCAGGGCATATCAGAATGCGCGGAGCCGCCACTTTTAATTTGGAAATATAAACAACTGTCTCAGCGAGCGCTTTACCTTCGACCCTCATTTAGGGTAACCTAGAAGCTGCCATAGGTGCTGATAATAACAGACAGCACCACTAAGCCCGGCTGTCTCTAGGAAATAAAGAAGTCATTTGCTCAACTTTTCCTTATAAATGTGAACCTAGTTGTTTCTAGCATGTTTTCTGATATATTAAAAGGATAGTTCACCAAAAAACGAAAAAAGATTGGTATGTTCTCCAGTCTGATCTCACCTGTGGGAACTTTTTCGAAAAAATGTTCCAATTGATAGTTTTCACGTGATGTCACAGCCTTAAAGGAACACTTCCACTTGGCGGGGGAAGTGAAAATGTGCTCCACAAAGCAGCAGTTATTTTTACGCAGATCGCAAGCAGTAATGTATTAAAACGCAGATATTAAGTAGCAACATTCAGTATACTTTATTGATGGTGTATATTCCGTACAAGCAAGAAGATGAACCCAGGATATAAAAGTCATGTGCAAAGTTTCACATTAAATGGTTTCCCATAGAAAACCATTATAAAGAAGATACTGAACCATTAAGCAGACTGCATTCATATTCCAGCCTCATCTGCTTGCCTATGTATGCATCATTAATATGGTGAATACTGAATTTGATCTTCTAATATTACCATTTAAATATCACGGCACTTTAAGTGTTTTTACAACGTTGCGTTGCACTGTTTAATGATTAATACATTGCCGTAGGTGCTTAATACGGATTGCAAATGGCCAAAACTTCCATTTTGTTCAGAAATACCTTTGGTTTATTCTTTTCGAGAGGTGATATAAATATTTTCAGCTGGGAAACAGATGAAAAATTTTTACTCTTGTGTTGCAGTTCTATGGATAACCAGTCACGTGACTGAAAGCTATGAATAAGAACATATTACTGCAGATTCCAACAGAAATGAATACTAGAGGTGGTGAGAAAGAAAACACTTTTAATAGACGTGATTACAGCTTCACATGTTTTGCTTTCTGGATGCAATAAGCTTGTTCGGCAAGGAATTGGACTTAGGACGTGAAATTCTCGAGTGCAAATCCCATGAAAGACATGACACGAAAGAGCTCAAAGATGAGAGATTTAAAAACAAGCTAAAATGGCATGCTTGAGACAGCATTTTTTTATATCTCATTAGGTTTAGGTGTAGTACAGATGGTACGTTATTTTAAAACGTCACAGAGCATTAGCGCCATTCAACGGACATTTCAAGTCAGAACTGCTGTGACATGTACAAAACCAACGTCACATAAAATGTACCATATGTACAGTCATCTGTTCCGGGGGGGAAAAACACACACTCTTTAAGTGCCACTCTGTTGGCATTTCACATCAAATAAATATGTCATGAAACATGACACTTTATATTTCACGTCTTGCAAAAAATCTCCCACAGGTTAATTTTTCATCATGAGATCAGGCTGATAATCTCACTAGAGTTTATGCTACTCCTATGTCCTACGTCATTCACTGGTACTCCACTTTCTCGTTAAAGGAATAGTTTCATTTCCTCAGAGTTTAAATAGAGTTATTCAAGTCATCCGCGATAAATATTTCTGAAAACTAAAATATTGCAATATCAGTTTAAAGCTTTTATTTTTCTCAATATTCATTATTGCAAGTTTGTATAGTAGTAGTTGGACCACAGCTGACATTTGATTTAAATATATATATTGCGTTTGTAATATGTACGTTACTTAAATTGTACACTGCTTAAACTAGTACATTAAGTTCTTTTATAATGTAATTTTTTTTACCAGAAAAGGTTTCTTTTTGTACCCAGTTGTATAACACCATTCCAAATATTCCGTCGCTCCCCAAGCCTGGTTAAAACACCTTAATTGGGAACAGACAGCCCCAAGTATAACAGTGCTGCTTTGCATCTCTAATGATTTCAGTTCCTCTAGGTATGGTGACCTAGATGATGCTATTACATAAAGGCTAGATCTCTCACTGAACCACTAATGCATCTAAACAGGTTGCGTACACTTCTGAGCTTCACGTTCGAACAAAATGTGACACCAAAAACACGTCATCTCACTCAAAGCATCTGACGACGCATATATGTTTATATGTGCATTCAAATGCGTGCTGTGATAAATTGGGTTGGCAAGAGGTCGGAGGGATTTGTTTACCTAAGTGAGTGTGGTGTAATATTACTCAGTGACCATTACAGTTCGTAAGCGATTACCTCATTCATCCTCAGCCTATGGGTTGATCAAAACTGACTGGGCATGTGAACGCAATGAAATGGTAGCATGTTGTTCTCTTGCATGATGAGTAATTCATGCGTAATGCGTGTGGGTGCTATGACCGACATCATGGTATGAGTCATTTTATGTCAACGTTACAATATCCTGTTATAGTTTCGTAGAATTTGTGATAAGCAAATGGTAAGTTTGAACAGTTATTTAATGATAATCTTCCGCTGCATTTGACTTTTGCAACCGGAGGTCACGTTTTCAGGTTTGCAATCAAAAATCTGTCTTATTATGTAAATGTCCTCTTACATAATTAGCTACTAACAAATTTGATCACTGCCAATTGTAATTCCCACTGGATTTGAGATTTAAGAGTCTCGTCTATGTGCCGGGCAAATGAGGAATGCTAACCAGTGCTTTGAAATAAGTACGTGAACTTGTGCTCTCAGATGAAGGAGAACTTAGTTTGCACTTGACAGTTTGTTGGCTTTTGCATGTTCCAATGCTCCTTGAAAGTATTACTCTGATTCGTGATCTGAAAGTTTGGCCTCCTGGCTCACTGGCTAGAGAGCCCATCTTTCATTCCAACTGTTGTGAGATCAAATCTCGCTGTGTTAGCGTCCTGTAGGTGTGGATTTTCGCTTGCCAGGACAACACCAACTCAAACTCCTCCACAGAAAAGCAGCAGCAAAGCAATATATGGTAAGCAAACACTTAAAATGAACTTTATTTCTATTATCTTGAGTTTTTGTAAGGACTTTGAAACTGTGCCGTGTCTATGCAAATGACCTCACTAAATGGTGCCTCAGGTTTTATCTGATCTATTTTTTTTCCTTTGCATGACGGGGTGCCTGTTCATTTGATTCTCACATATGGCAAATAGTTTTTTTACAGCATTTCCTCTGATGCTCAGTGGAACAGAGATTAGGGCACACCACACGCATTAGTATAAAAGTGCTGTTCTCATACACAGCAGTGCATTACCATCTGCTTATTATACTATATTTTGCTTATAATATAATATAATATATAAGATTAAAAATGAAATATGAATGTTATATAGAATATATTTATTTCTGTGTATATTTATACCGACACACACCCACAAAAAGTATTTGCTTATTTATTTATTTAAAACAAATTTTAACTAAAATAAATTTTGCACTTTCGTACTTGTTTTTTATATTTTATACTGTATGTTTTTTCTTCTCTTTGTACTACTTACATTTTTGTTCTCTCTCTTGGCTGTACATAACATTGTTATTCATTCATTTTTGGCACTGTCTGCTTGAACCATAATTTAAAGCTATAATAGCTTTAATATTCAACTGCTGTATCCATGGGGCTAGTGCCTTTTTTGATTGGTTAAGATGTTAGACTACTAGGACGGGATGCTGGTTGGCACTGTAAACATGTTACAGCACTTCCTGTGTTTATTTGTTAGGATCGGAAGATTCCACGCCTTTTCCTTCAGTTTGGAGGAAAAATAAAACTCATAAAGCTTGTTGCATCCCCATGAAGAAAGAAAGGAGATATAGAGAGTGCAACCCGTGGGAGGAAACTCAGTGTGTTCAAGGCTTTTCTCTTTGCTTCTTTAAATTATTTATTTATTTATTCTTGCAGTCTGACTGTCTCTCAGCAAACGCTGCATATGATGTGACAGCATGAAGCTTCTTTTAGTGAGATTTCTCTTTCTTGCTGTGTCAAACTGACATATACATACAACACGGCCCGAAACTGCAGTACCAATTGCTACCATGAAGAAAACGAGAGAGAAGGTAAACGGAACAAAACCTACAAGTTACTGTGAGGGTCATACAGGATTTGAAATTTTGGATTTTTAAAAAGACAAATCGAGGGTTTGACAGAATCGGGGTGTTTTTTGGGAATAATGTTTGCATTTGGCATCCTATGTAATTGAATTGCCATGAAAGTGTTCAGTGAAACAGATAAGATACCGTCTTTAACTCTCAAATCTTAATAATGAACTTTAAGGGAAGTTACATATTTAAACAGGCAGTGTATGCAGTCTATGAGTTACTTTGGCCTTATGGAAATTAGAATATGTGACAAATACTTGAAATTTCATGAACCAAGATTCACTCCATCATTTTGGAATCAGGCATGGAAAGTTCCAGAAAAACGTGACCCATCCATGACTTCCACAGCTCTGAATGTCTGCTATGCCCTTGGTTTTGGATAAAATTGGTTGGATTCCAGAAGTGTTGGTAGTTCGCAAAACTTTAATTGACAGAATACTAATCTCCTGGTCCCTGACACCAACAGATTGGATTCTTCTAATGTGGAAAGAGAATGATTTACTGTAACTCCATTTTCTGAATTCTTTATTGTCCTACAGACAGAAAGAAGCTCTGGCCAGCAGCTTTTCCTCTCTCCGGGTTTCTGTAGTTTTAGTTTGACTGACATTGAGCAGATGTGTCATAGCTGATACACTTGGAAGGGCAAACAGAGCTCTGAAACAGAGCCATCTATTCTTGTTGGAGACCATCACGGGGACATTGTGCTGCATTCAAAACAGTAATTTAGTTTTATGAGGCCGCTTTCCACCCTCTCTCAGACCTTAGGAACGAAAACATTTCAGTTTCGGCTGCTTTGTTTTAAAGATGCCTGTGCAAACACCCTCTTTGAGCTATAATGCGTATTAATGGGTTGCAGATTTCTTGCAATATCATTCGCTCCATTCTTAACCTTATTTTTTTCCAGACTGCTTACCCTCGTAATAATCTATGATGAAATCTACCACACATCTTTAAAAGATCATACTATGATTTACATAGTAAATTTAACTTATCAGTTTAAAAAGATCAACGAATAATTCATTTGAACTACTGTAGAACTAATTTTATTTTAAAATCTCTGCACATTAAAACTTTAGAAGTTTGAAGTTGATGGATGAAGTGGATGGATTGGTAGATGGTAAAATTTTCCAATTTATTCACTGACACCTCACCTGTCCTGTGGTTCAGAGAAATTGTTAGTGAGGCATATTAACTCTTTCCCAACCAAAAATGAGTTATCTTGTCTTTAATGAGAAAATGCGTCCCTGCCAAGGGTGAGATTTTACAGCTTTCAGCGTTTTCAGTTTTATACAGTGGTGGCCAAAATTGCTAGCAGACTTGGCATGTTTACAGTAAGACGTTTTAGTTGTTTTTGTTGAGTTGGCCATTACAATAACCATAAACCAATCTAATGCCGGGGCTACCTGCTATGGAAGGAATCCGCTTTCTCAAAGTTCGGACCTCGTGGAGCAAATTTGCTCATGCTTTTGGCATAAGTTGCAGAAGCAATGGGATAACATTAGTGTTAAGAAAAAGTGTTAAGTTTTCAAGAAATATATTGACACTATGCCAGTTGTGCTGCTGTAATTTCTAAAAAAAAAAGGTGGATATACCAAATATTGAAATTGAAAGTAGATAAAAAAAACAGTACAACTCAACTCAAAGCAACCACCTGTATGTTTCATGAACGTTATCAAATTAAAAATTTCAATTTCAATATTTTCAGATCTGTCAAGTAATCTAACAATTTTGGCCACTACTGTATGCTCCGGGGTGCTATTGCTCATTTTCTGAATGAGAACAAAATCTCTCAATCAAAATCACAGACTTGGAAAACAGAAATGTGCACTTTCTTATATAAGTAGATGCATATGAAAAAAATGCAATCATCAACAATAAACAGCATACAGATCTGCCGCGTCTGTGCTTTGTCCATTATACTGAATATGATCCAGATGTAGTCTTTGATAAAAACACAAAGGTTTTTTATTAAACTCACGTTCAGGTGTTGAAAAATGAGAATGTTAGAAGCTATAAATAAAAAAGATTTGTTTAAAAGTAGATGCTCTGTTCTTTGTATACTGACGTTCAGATATTCATACGAAATATTCTGGTGACTATGAAAATTTTGTGAAAATGATGCTGTGAATGGCAACTTAAAAAAATGGTGACAAAAAGTAAAGCAAAAATAACTACAAGCAAACAATTTTTAATAGAATAACGCAATATCGTAACATATTACTTTTGAAAACAACTTTCACCAACACTGTTTGTAACTTGCAATGGTGTCATTTTCGCTGCTGTGTGTACTTTTACTTAAGTATGGTTTTCACGTCCTCTTTATACCTGTTTTTTACAGTTGTGAAGTGTCATGGGTTACTGATAGCGTGGCTCTCAAAACTGTGCAGTAACTTCAGATAAGGCTATGTACAGTAGCAAAGACGTGGCATTTTACACAAGCTCAAGCTGCCTCATGATGAATCACTGTGCTACGAATTGCAGCACTTGATGAAAAACAAAACTCGCTGAGATCAACACACAGTGGCGGGTTGCCAAATAAGGACACACCCACAACTGCTCCTCAAGGATTGTGGCAGAGTACAGTAGCCTAAGAGTGCTCTGACTCTGATCTCTAGTCTAAATAGACAGTCCTTTTCCCTTTTTTTCATTCTTATTCATCCTGTATGTGTGTGTGGCTGGTTGACCTGAGGAAGTGAAGAAAGGAGAAAGAAAGGGAGGGAAGCAAGGAACAATCTGTGTTCATATCTCTCCTCCATCTTCACATCAAGGACACTGCACGCCACTGCTGATGCTGCCGTCACCATGGAGACTAGAGCTAGTTGCCTTGGGCACCATAGGGATTGCAGGTGATGAAAGTGCAGCTTGAGCCACACGAGGTTGAATTGGCCTTTGACCCTGTGCTAGTTGGTTCAGCAATATCAAATCACCTAGGATTAAATGCTCCATAGAGACCACTGAAACACTGTAAAAAAAAAAATAAAAAATAATATATATATATATATATATATATATATATATATATATATTATATATATTATGTATTTTTTTACATTTATGTCATTACACGTTTACGTTTATTTACACACTATATATAATTTATTGTAGTTGTAAAATATCTAAATGCTATTATACAAATAAAAACATTATATATATATAAAATGTTTTAAAATATACACACACACACACATAAATAGATTAAAGTAGTTAAAAATGAAATTTTAAAAAAAAAAAAAAAAAAAACAATCATTATAAAAATAACTACTAAATATATAAATAATAATAAGTAAAAAATAATAAGACATTTATATAGAAATAATATTATAATTTAATTAATATTAAAATGCCATTCTTGCATTTATTTATTTATGATATTTAATTTATTGTTACTGTAATATGATCTTAATTTACTGTTAAATTATAATAAAAAGTGATAAACACACACACACGCACACACATACACACACATACACTTTTTCAGCAACATGCAGAGAAAGAAAATTGACTGCCTATCATTCACTATACTGGAAAATATTTTTGTGCCCTAACTTCAGAAAGAAAAATTCAGTATAATGTGCTGTTTTTATCCTTATCATTGTGTTTTTATTTATTTATTTATGTGTAAATACTCTTTGAAATGGATCTGTCGGCGGGGGGAAGGAGAGCAGGTCTGGAGGGTTTTGCTGTGTGAGGACATTCGGGGAAGGAGGAGTTATTCCTACATGGGCCTCGGTGATAAGACTCTGTGTCTAATATGCGCCGCTGTGTCCAAATCATAAAGGGACTTAGTGAAGGCTTTACAGAGCAATCCTCCATCCCAGCAGCCTGCCTCACTGAACCAGCATAAATAACCCTCCTACCATTCTGGTCAAGTCAGGAAGAGGAATTCAGTAAGGGTAAAGATATTGTGTGTGCATGTGGGTGTGTATTTGCAAGTGTGTATCAGTGTTTGTGTGTCAGGATGGCATAAATAAAGCAAATGGACTGCTAGTGCATTGTGATTTAAGGGAGACCGGGTATGGCTGTAACATGGGGAGAGTTGTAACGGCACCATTTTCACCTATCAGGGATAAGATAGGAATCCTGTAGTAATTTTATTATATAAATGTCAAGGCTGTAAATAGATGAGCAAAAATGAGTTTAGTGTAACAATCTGTTTTTTTTGACCAAAAGCATATTTTGCTTAGTACTTAAACCATTGCCGATTAGTTCATTTAACTTACATGAGAACGGATTGTAGATTCTCGGGCAAAATGTAATGCATTTTCAAATGTAACTGCTCATTTCAAATCGTTGCGCTAATACATCTAACTAAACATTGGATGACTGGGGTGGGCTAACACAATTTCGCATTCCCTTGCATAGAGCTGAAAACTTTCTTGTTGTCTATATGGAACCCTATACGCTTTCTGCATCCACCAAGCCTGCACCCTAGGGTTTAAAACACTGGTTTGACACCATTGTCAGTCTGATTGAGAAAATGCATACATAGACAAAATCTCACAAACAAATTATACATCTACAGTATTTTGCTAGATCTACATATTCTTTACCTCTCCGAGTTGAGTGATCAGTAAGCATAAATACTTTTAGCAAGATTTGTTCTATTAGTCTTTTTACGCACACCCCCGCTAGCGGGGGTTAATTGTAACAAGGACACTCCATGTATTTAACATCAACTCGTAAGGGGATTGGATATTCTTTCAGAGGTTTGAAACGGTCCCTTTTGTAGTGAACAAATGTGGGTGTTTTGTATATCAAGGTTGGAACACTCTAGCTCAAAAATTCAACGAGTTACAGATGCTGAAACAAAAAAAGTGTTACAACCATACCCGGTCTCCCCTACTCACTGTGTACAAGATGGTATGTATTCAGTATTGGCTGACTGCTACAAGCTAAGGCCAGTAACATTTATTAAATGAAACAAGGTATAAGCTGCTGATACGGTATGTCATATCCTTGTGTCATAAGCAGAATAAACACTAATCTGCTACACTTTGGGTTTTGGCCGCTGATTATGTTTTAGCTTAAACGCAGTAATTTAAAGACATTTTTGTTCGAATTTTAGTTAGAAACCACTTTTGGGACTAACAGTCAGAAAGAGATGTGACCAATATATGGACAATATCATAGATCCTTGCGGATGGACTCTTCTTACACGAGCCAACAAGTAAAGTCCTAGCAAATATAGTGGATGAGAACCAATCTAGTTCATTTTTGATTTGTTTCATATGATTTATCTGGTAAATATTAGTTATCTGGGGGTTTTGTGCATTTCAGAAAAATGAAAATGGCCGTTTTCTACCGAGGATGCATGTTTCACGGAGTAAAAAAATGATTTCAAGAGTCAGCATATAGTAGGAAAACATTTTTTAAGCAAGAACCAAGAATGAGAAAAGAAGGGAGAGTGTCAAGTACACATGAACGAATTATATCCAAGTATAGAATTGTCCACTTGACTTAAAGAAAGTTTATGTCCATTCCTCTTGAAACTGTGCAGACAGTGTCTAAGGAGTTCCTATTCAGACTCCCACATCTTTCACACATCACTGCATAGACGTGCAGGTCTTTGAATCACAGCCACAAAGAGTCAAAAATTTTAAAGTTGGCCCCCCGCTCTGTGCTGCATTCAGCAGTGAATGAAAAAGCAGTTCAGTAGTTTGGACATATTTGCATTTGCAGGCTGAATGGTTTTCACCCTAAATCGCCAAGTTTCAGTTTCAATAAAAGCAGAGCAGTGTTAAACGCAGGGGAACAGGAGTGTGGTTTATACGGCGAGCGCTGCAGCGCGGTGGCATTTTGTCCTTTTTAGGTGCACCGATTAAGTCGCTCTCCCATTAAATGGCAAATTCAGCCATTATGTAACAATTCATCAGCTTTAATAGTCGGTGGTTTAAAGTGTGCCAGCTTTGTCTCGCATTCAATGCTACGGCCATTTGTTTGTGGCCTATTTTACACCTCCACCGGCAGCATTGAGCTCAGATGGCTTGTATCGCAGAGGCAGCTTTTGTTTGCGCTGGCCCCCATTACTCCGATTTCACAGTCGCTTATGAATCACACTCACTAGGGAAGAAGAAACGGGGTCATGTCTTCTGTAATTACCCCCATTACAGGCGTCCGTAGTCTCCAAATACCTCCTTGCGTGTGAGTGTGTGTGTGTGGATGAAAGAATAATACAAAGAGGATCATTTTACGTCTATAAGTGAGGGGCTTTTCAAAGTTTATTGGATGCACTTTATATGTATACCGTATATATATATTAAGAGTATTAATATTAAGTATTAAACTTGTAAGTTCTTTGTGCAACGAATGAGGTAGGAATTTGCATGATTTGTGAGGCGTATGATCTCAAAAAGTTGGCAAAGTCATGTTGAACGCTATAAAGCCCAATGCATTTTCTAATGATTTAATGACAAATGTATATTTTACATGTCACTCCGCTCATTGATCGCTCTTTTGGTCTTTGTTTAGGTATTTAGGCACTTGAATTATTAAATGTCTTTTCTGACTATGTCTGTGGCTCACCAGAAAAACAATTTTCTCTGTACAATAGCAACCACGAGGACTTTCTGAGTAATTCCCATCACAATGGAGGCTCTATTGTGTACAGTATGTCTCTCTCTTTCTCTCTCACATAAACTGCATTGTAGCAAAAAAACTGATTTCACTCAATGGGCGTTAAAGGGTGACACTCTATTAGAAACAATGAGGGCCGCTAAACGCTTATTATGCTCCTCAACATCTATGTAAAATCATATCTGCCTTCGCACCATTGTGTCGTGCCTTTGGGAAAGAACAGATTGAATAGTCAATCAATTTTCATCCCAAATTTTTGGTAACTGCCTCAAGTTGATAATAGAAGTAAAACACTTATCTAGGAGGAATACAATAGCCAAGACTGAATTTTTATATCTTTCTTGACTTATACTGTATGTGTGATAACCATAATGCCATCGATGTGTTCCACGATGAGATTTTGTTATCAGCAAGCCCACACAGAACTGCAGAGAAATCTCCGGTTTTTGAATGTCAGATTGTCTGCTCTTCACAAAATTTAAACGTCATCTAGCTCTTGCCTGTTTATTATATATTTTTCTGTTTTTTATATAATTTCATGACCGTAAAATAAAAGTGCGGTACTCGTTGTACCTCTATTTCTAGCCCACTTTACCATATTCACACAAATCAGCTAAAACCAACCTAGTTTGGTCTCTCAAGCTGATTTAGCTATTTTTGTTTGTTTGTTTGTTTGTTAGTTTTTTAGTCAATCAGACTGACAGACCAGCTGGCCAGTAAGCTAAAACTAGCTGAACACCTTGCTTTGCTAAGCTTAGGCGCTCACCAGAAACCTACAAAGGGCAGCTAAGTTGTTTTTGTCGTTGATGTAGGGATGTTACAGAAAAAAAATTGATAATAATGTTAACATGCAAATTAGTGAGTCAGTATTGATTCAATAACTGCGCTGATATTTTCAGCCCATAAGCCTTTATTAAACTGATTTGAACTGGTGACTCGCCTGCTTTTAAATATTCATTAAAATAACATAAGTGTAATTTGTGAATCGGGCCACACCTGTGTGGTTGTATGTTTGTTTTTGTATGCAGCCTCTGATTATTTTTTTAGTGTGTAAATTAGGTCACGTTCACACTTGGCATCTTTTCTGACAAGAAAAAGTTGATGAGCGCTTTTTTAGAAAAATGAAACACTGGCAGAGCCTGTTAGAAAAAAAAAGTCTTTTGTTGCTTTAGCAACCACTGCAATAGTAGCTTAGTTGCTGCAGAAATCAAAACAACGTAAAAAGTTGGTTCTTGCGTTTGCTTTTTAAAATTAACAGGGAAGAAAAAGAAAACAGTGTTCCTTGTGCTCCGATTAGTTTATCTATCAGCAGCTTCTCCATTTTTTCTTGTTGTTATGGAAACGACAGATCTCGCTATTTGATTGGTCATTGGTCAACTGTCAAAAGGGCGTAAGTCGTTTTTTTTTTAAGTTCGAAACTCGAAAAGACGCTCTTAGCTGCAGAAAAAGATGCCAGCGGTGGCGTTTTAAAAAAGCCCTGAGGACAAAAAACAGCTTCAAAAAAGACGCCAAGTGTGAACACAGCCTGAACTGGTTATACTGTTTGTTATTTAACAAAAACAACCAACCCGGTCTCATTAAAATACGTACCTCTGTGCACTTTTTGTGCAACACCATTTTTCTCTGCAGTTTCAAAGAGAAATGTCCACCGAGTGGTGCTAAAACACTTGCACATTTTTATTACGTTAGTATAGGTACATATTACTGTGTTTTTGTGTTGCTTCAGGTACAGCGATGGTTCACAATTCAAATATCTACCCAATTGGGGTAACAAATCCAAAACGGATAAGAAAAGGCATTTGTTAATGCAACTGTGATTTGAAATGTTTTGTTAAACTGTGGTTAGACTGGATCTGAACAGGAGCTCCTTACCTCTCAAGTATGAAAACCTATAGATATGAAGCTGGATATGTTTTGTGCGAACATTCAAAAGCATTGAAAAGTGCAACCAGACACATTTATGCCATGAGACCAGGTAGCAAGAGTCATTGTTTGTGAATCAGAGAACACTGTTCACGCTGTGTATTTTTGACTAACTTGTAAGAATCATAAGAATCATTTGATTATAAAATTGGAGCACACTTGTGTGGTTTTACGTTTGTTTGTTTGTGACTATTCTGTAGTGTGTATATCAGACTGCACTGAACTGGTTGTATGTTTGCAATTCAACAAAAAGAACCCATTAAGAGTAATTTGTTTGTGAATTGGACTGCAGAGGTTGTGCTATGCGTTTTAATGCATTAAAAAGAACCAGCCATAAGAGTCACTTATGTGTGAATCAGTCTGCATTCATCATACGGTGTGTTTTTAATTCAATAAAAAGAACTGCCTTTTAAGAGTCATTGGATTAAAATCGTTACCTCAATTGAGTGGTTGTATGTTTGTTTTTTGATTATTTTGTAGTGCCCATTGTACTTTTATTACATCATGTTCAATATAGACATCAAATTGACATTCACAAAATGCTATTTATTTTTCCATAGTACTGTAAATTCTGCAGCAGGTGAGCTCCGTTACTCAAAAGCATTGCAGGAAACACCAAGCTTACCCTAACAAATATAATCATTTTCTATCTAATTTGTGTATCCAAGCAACATGAAAGGGACGCTGAATGTGGCTTCATAGCGATGAGACAACATAAGACGCTTCGTATACAAAAGAGGTAATGATTCAATAATCTGTTTTGCTCTCTTTTTCCATTCCTCGTTCGTTCTCCCAGAAAGGGGAGAGAGAAAAACCGTGTATTTCTGAGTTCCCTCATCAGGCCAGCATATCAGCGGATTCAAATTACACACAAAGCCCTTTGAGCATCAAGTCAAGCCCTCAGTCTCTCAGGAATAGCATCCTCCAGTACGTAGTCCTTGCCTCCAACCAAGTAATCTCTCCGGAGGACACTGCGGTGACACAGTCTGGTAATTGCTTTCTGCTTAACCGGGTCCGTAGCTCTTGTAAAACAGAACTTCGTGTGCTGCAATGTAGGCATGAGAAACCAGAGACCAGAGAACTTTCCTCCAAACTAAAAACTCCTCCTCCCCGCCTCCCGAGACACCAGTGGGCATCTGAAGGACTGTCGATCGATAGCTCTACTGAACGTGAGATCAATATTTCATTTTCAGGAGTTTTCTTTAATAAACAGAATCATTTGCGGGGCGAATATTGCATATGGCAGCACTATTACTCACATTAACACTCCACAGGGCCAGAACTCAGTCAGTTATTAGCCCTTGTGGAATAACAATACTTATTTGTCCTGTGATTACACGGTTGAAATGCAACCCCACACGACTGCGCTTTTGGCTGTGCTGTTATAAACCGGTTCTGAATCGTTCTTTATGCATCCCACAGCTGTTAATGAAGAGTTTTTTTTGCAATTATTGACTATATTCCATCATCAGTGTTGTCTTGATGTGCATCGGGACACCCACTTTTGATTAACTTTGAGTTCTTTGTGTGTTAGAATGACACACATACTCTCGCGTTTGGTGCTAGTTTGTTTGTTGGCTAATTTGAGGAGCGCTCACCAGATTGTAAATGAGATCTCTTCTCCAAGAGTTGTAGGATTTACTGAAGCGCTCCAACTTGACAGCGCGAGTGGGATGAGAGGAAAAAAACAAAGGATTTCGATCTTGGCGGGGGAAGACACATACACAAACAGATGCTCACACAGGCGATTGAGTGGACACTTTTAGCATGATGTTGGTTGCTGTAAGGGCCTTCTGCCTATCTCTGGCGAAAGCGGAAGAAATCTGGTCATCCCCTGCTGTTTCTCCTACTTCTTTATCATTTGCAAAATGTTGCACACAATTTAAAGGAGTAGTTCATCCAAAAGTGAACATTCACTTGCTTAAGTTGTTCCGAATCTGTTAAAATTAAATGCTATTATATGACAATTCATAGTGATGATGTCTAGCAAGCGATTAAAAAAAAAGGATTTAAAAAAACATAAACATAGTCCATATGACTTGTGTGTTTTCTAAAACTATATGACTGTTTTGTGAGATGAATAGACCTTAACTTTATATCTTTATCCACGGGTAATTTTCGACTAGGAACAAAAACTGACTACAAATGATAATAATTGTGTCCCTCAACAAGCTTGGGATGAACTTTTCATTCAAATGTTCAGTTGTGGCTTCTAAAGCAAAAGTTAAAAAAAATTATCAGCTATGACATTTTGCCAATTCAACTTGCTTTTAATGATTCACTTAGAATTGTGTAGATTTGACTGATTTTTTTTGTCTGCTTTCCTGCATGATTCACTTCCATTTATGCATGGCTTTTTTGACTTTTGCTATAAAGCTTTTACCGCTTTGTTTATCATCCCGTCCTCCAGTGAATCCTCTTTAATGCTGCCTTTGTTGTTCGACTTCTGAGTTCATTATTATGCTTTCAGCTACTGTGAATCACACTATAGTCACTAACCTGTGGAGCATACTAACATGACTTCGTGATGAGACACTAGATTGACGGCTTCGCTATATATAGTCCTCAACAACATGCAAAAAACATGTTTGATCTTCATATTCTAGAGCGGCTTCCTCATTTTCATATGTTTCATATTTATTTATAGGCATTGTAATGTCATTAATTAATTCAGTAATAAAATTCAGCCATTCCTCGTTTGATCAAAATTGGGAAATGTATGTATTTGTAAGTGATAATCACAGTAAGAGTAACCGTGTAACCTTTATGTGATGACTTTCTGATGATAACCCATTTTTTTTCCAAAATGTAGATGCTGTGGGATGGTAGAAGGAAAGAAAAAAAGATCCAGGATGTAGGTCAAATTGGTCATTTGATAATGTCATATAGAGAATGTCGTATGAAATCAATGCTAATGATGTTAGCATCTCGACAAAAGCTCCAAAACAATCCACATTCAATAGCAATGCTGTTAGGCTGAGCTCGCGACTCTGAATTCACAGTCTGTGAAATATTTGCATTGTTTTGTCTTAGATAATTAAGTTTGAGGACGGCCTCACCCTGCTGGCCAGTTTGATTTAGTTGAACGTGGAGCGCATTTAACTTTGCTTTAGCTTCACTTGAGAAGGCAGCACATCACCAGCCAGCTGTGAGCTCACATACTGAACCATATGCTGTTACATCGCACAAAAACTGTGAAGCTGATGTACTCTAATTTCTCTGAAAGGCCTGCAGGAAACTTCTGCTGTGTGCATACTCCTCTTCATTAAACCTTGTCTCAGCATTTGGCATTTTGCTTTGCAAGCTCTATTAAAAATGTGCTAAAAATTGGAGACATCGTCTTTAATTTTTCAGCTTACAGACAGCTCAAGCAGTCATTTGTGCATACTTAGAAAAACTCAGGTCTACCTTTTTTTTTGTCTCTTGACATTGGCACAGTAACACAAGAATTTTTCAAAACACAAAATGTAAGTGTTTCTATCTATCTACCTACCTAAGTCTTTTTTTAATTACTATCGATCAATTTAACATGTCCTTGCTGAATTAAAGCATAAAAAACAATTAATTAAAAGTTAATCAGTTGATGTTTTTATTAATTTTATATATATATATATATATATATATATATATATATATATATATATATATATATATATATATATATATATAATATATTTATTTATTTATTTATTTATTTATTTATTTATTTATTTTTTTTTTTTTTTTTTTTTGATTACTTGATTAACTTGATTACCTTCAACACAACTGAATGTTGCATGCAGGCAGTGACCTAAAGTGCATGTCAAATATTTAAATATAAATTTCATTTGCCGTTTGTTTGTGCTTTTCAAGTGCTGTATGGCATGAATCCTTACGTGACTTTTGTACAGTGATACCACTCACTATAAAGCTGTGCTATTTTGGGTATTTATAACTGTTGACACTTCATCGTGTTTCCTAACGGTACCTGGGGAACGCTTGACTGAACGCGCTCACCCGCAGACCTCTCAAAGCTTAGACTCTCAAATTACTCATTGCAGGTCTGCAGTGTTAAATAGGTACTGCGCCGAAAATAGTGTGTTCCTATAGTATTATGCAAGGGCCCTATTCATCTGTTTACCACATCAAATGTACAAATCACACTGCCAGATCCTACACTGTGCCTCTGAAACCTCCTTCGCTTTATGTAATTCAGTTTGACATCATTTGTGTGAGTGGGTGAAAGGCTGCTGGGCTTTAAAATAGATTTAGACATTTATTTTTCTCAATATATTTCTGCCTCTGACTCTCTGTCTGAAAACAGGTGAGACATTTTGCCCTAGCTTTTTTTTTTTTTTTTTTTTCACCAATCTTCAGATCTGTATAGTGTGTGCATTTGCATTCAGTTAACCCTATGAAATGCTTTCGGTCACAGTTTGGTGGCTGTTAAAATAAATAAAACATAATAATAAATTACAGACATCATGAAGCCACACTGCTTAAAGGTCTTGATGAATTAAATAATTTTTTTAAAAATCAAGTAGTACGAGTAGATTAAATGCATTCAAAATGAATCATACAGACTTTTGTAGCAATGTATTTCTTTATTTTTTTCTCTGAACTCCATTTATAATGGTAGTCAAGGTCTCTTGCAGCACAAACTGTAATAACTCAGTTCTGCAATTTTCACACTATCTTTAAGTGTTAGAATTACAAATCTTCATGATTTTTTTTACAGAAAATATACATTTTAAATCTAAATATGTAAATGTAAAAAAGTGAAAAGCTTTATAAAATAAATAAAATATGAATTTCTTTATTGTATACAGGTGTGTATACTGTATGCATGTATGTGTGAGTATTTTATTTATATAGTGCCTTTCAAACACCCAAGGTATTGTACATAATATAAGGTGTATATATATATATATATATATATATATATATATATATATATATATATATATATATATATATATATATATATATATGTGTATATATATATATATATATATATATATATATATATATATATATATATATATATATATATATATATATATATATATATATATATATATATATATGTATATATATATGTATATGTATATATGTATATATATATATATATATATATATATATATATATATATATATATATATATATATATATGTATATATATATATATACATATATATATATATATATATATATATATATATATATATGTATGTATATATATATATATATATATATATATATATATATATATATATATATATATATATATATATATATATATATATATATATATATATATATATATATATATATATATATATATATGTATATATATATATATATATATATATATATATATATATATATATGTATATATATGTATATATATATATATATATATATATATATATATATATATATATATATATATATATATATATATATGTATATATATATATATATATACATATATATATATATATATATATATATATATATATATATATATATATATATACATATATATATATATATATATATATATATATATATATATATATATATATATATATATATATATATATATATATATATATATATATATATATATATATATATATATATATATATATATATATATATATATATATATATATATATATATATATATATATATATATATATATATATATATATATATATATATATATGTATATATGTATACATATTCTATAGTTTGCAGAAAGACCCTCATTTTTTATCTAAATCATGAGAAAGAAATTTGGTCATGGTGATTCCCTTTCTTCTTGAGAACCCAGTCTTTTCATGCGTGTGTGTGTGTGTGTGTGTGTGTGTTACTGGTGGAATAAACGCTATTAATTCCTTGAATCTTCCCCTCAGGATGTCAGCTTAATCTTCAGCACCGCTGTCGAGACAACAACCTGTGTTACTAATTTATTAAGGTCAACTTCAATTACCCAGCCCAGAAGCAGGAGATATCTATCACAGGGGTCCAGCAATATGTTTCAAGGACAATTATTTTTTATGTGACTGAGTCTAATCCATCTGCATAAGAGTCAGTTGCGGAGTATGACAGATCTGTCCTTCAGCGAGTCTCGGTGTCTGCTGTCACCTTTGACATATTCTCCACTTGGCTTATTACGGGAGCCATAAAATGCTCATCAGGTTCTCTGCAGAGCCGCCGGCTGACCAGTGAGGGGCTGAAATGAGCTTTAGTGTCTTGCTTTAATGTGTTTGTGTTGCCATGTGAGCATCTTTATCAGGCAGAGACCGGAATTCATCACTGTACTCATAGTAGCTGCACGCCAACAGCATGGTCTATGATGGATTTTAGGTAACTAATGGAGAAGTGATGGAAAGTTTTGCATAAACACTTGAAAGCAGTAATTTGCTACAGGGAGTTAATAGCTTAATCTTTGTGACTTGAAAATAGTCTGGTATATCAGTGAAAAGTGGGGCATTAATTATGTTGGTGTATTCAAAGGATCGTTTGAAAAGCTTAATTTCTTCAGAACTTCATTTAAAGTTAAAATGTTTTGCTGTTTGCAAGCCATGTTACTAACATAATGTTATATATTTCTGAGTAAAATATATTCAGTGAAAAAAATAAAGGCAGGGGAATGAATTTTATCCATCTGGTATTAAGTAGATTTTTTTATTGTTTAAAGTTTTCTAAACTTTCTTTCTTTCTTTAAAAAGTGCATAATTGATTAGGATATTTCTATTATTATTATTATGTATTGTTGTTAGAAATACTATAACATTTATTAGTAGTAATAGTTGTAGTAGTAGTAGAATTATTATGCATAAATTTTGTATTATCATTGTTATTATGTTATTCATTTTTGTTGTTGTTTTATAACAATAGTATTCCTTGGGAATGAGGATAAATGAACTTACTCTAACAACAACAACAACATAATAAATGTTTTCTTAATAAAATATGTTACTAATTATAAAAGTTATGTTATTAATACTAATTATTGTTCTTGTTTTGAAAAAAAACATTTTTTATTATGAAAACAGTTTTCCTTTTAATAGCATGCCTTGAAGATTTGATCACAGTAGGGTTGGGAACCTTTCTGTTTAACTTTTTGTGCTTTAAAAGCATTCATCCTTTAAAGAAATTCATATTTTTGACATGGGTAAATGATGTACTCTTACATGACTTGTACTAAGGAAGTTGATGTTATTAAATTTGAAGTTATATCAGTGATCTAATCATTGCTGTAGATTCTTTTTTTTCTTTATTCAGCAAAAGGAATGATATACGGTAACTGAAAAATTGATTTTTTTTTACATGATGCTTGCTTGCCAGTAGGCATTTATATTGTATATAGTCCAAGACCTCTATAAGCAATGGATCAATCAATAATTTGTGCGCCTTTGAATATAAAGGTGAACGATAAATTGCAATTATAATCTATAGTTTCATATTCACAGCATATATTACATTAGATTTTATTAGTGTTCTAGATGACTGAAGATGAGGCGTAAAGCACACTTGCAGTATGTCTCCTCACCGGCACCTTTTCTAAACAGACCTTGTTTCTCATCTAGCAGTGAATAACTTCACAATGCAGCGGCAAATTTCTGCCAGGCTCCGATTCCTGCTCCTCTGTGTCCTCGGGAGATTGGATGGGCTTGATAGCTGCCTCCACCAGCCTTTGATCATAGGTTTTCTCTCTGAGTGGATGTTCCATGAGGGTCCTGCTCCATGGGGGATCCTGAGCAAGAAAACCCAAGGATAGGGGGTCTTAAGAGAAATGAGTGTGTGTTACAGCAGTGCAATCCAGGATTTTTATTTCCCCAAGGGTGGAGGAGGCAGTCATTCTGACCCTTATGCCCTGGTGTACATGATGCACTGATAAAACCAAAGAAAGACTGTTCACAGCTTTATAGCCATACTATAACAGCGAGTCAGATCTACTGTGATAAAGATAACTATTTTGAGACGAACAGTGCATGTTTTAAACACCCCGATTTTAGTGATATGGCTTATTGTGGTTTTGTACATTCCAACGAAACATTTCTCATTTCATTTAGGAAGTAGTCGTTTATCCAAAAATGAAAATTATCTGACCCTCAGGCCATCCGAGATGTGGATGAGTTTGTTTCTTCATCAGAACAGATTTGGAGAAATGTTGCATTGCATAATTAGCAGTCAATGGGTGCCGTCAGAATGGGTTCAGACAGCTGGAACAAATAATAATAATAATAATAATAATGTACAGTAAGGAATCCACAATCATTGCTTTCAGCTACAATTTAGGTCTTCTATCCATAATATTGAAATCTTATAGTCATAAAATATGCACAGATCCACAAACATTTACAAGCAAAAACAGTTAAAAACTATTTTTGGTATGAGACGAAAAACAGTAAAACGATTTTTTTTTTTTTTTACCAAAGATGTGTGATTATAGTTTATAGATTCATAGTTTGCCTTACAAACACACCTTTTTCACTTCAAAAGATGTTCACTGGACTGGTGTGGATTACTTTTGGATTATTGTGATATTTTTGTCAGCTGTTGGACTCCCATTCACTGCAGTTCAGTGTTTTGTAATGCTAAATGTACCCAAAGTCTTAAGAAAAAAGTAAATATTTACAAATAAAAAACTATTTACAGACTTTAAAACAATTATACTGTGATGCTAAAGTATTCCATCTTCCATCATAACGTTCAGAAATTATTGAAGCGGTATAGAGATAACAGCAGAAAATAGACAACAGTGTACCATGACTGAAGATGCGAGGCCAAGAGCAGATAAAATTCTCTTTTTCTCATTTCTTTCATATTGTGGCACACATTAAAGTGCTGTTCACCAGCTATATCAGTTTTATCTGCAGTGGCTTGTTTCCAAGTGCCAGGTCACCAACTGAAGGGTGCTAACAGCCATTGGCTTGGTGTATAATGCGTCCTTGGGTTACTATATATATATATATGTTCCACATTTTATATTGAGTTATCACTTATCAGCACAGTGAATTTGGCTTTACCCTGAAGTTAATGTAGCTATTAGCTTTGCTAATCTTCTCAAACAGCCTGCAGGATGGCTGATTAGAACTGTCCCTAAGGATCCGATGTATTGACCTAATTAGCGAACGGAATTGGGGTGATTATTTTGCGCGTAAAATGTTGTTCGTGATAAACAAAGATTATGATGATAGCTCTAAAGATTTCCACAGTTTAAATGTTGGTAATTACCCTATTCCAATCTACCTCAGCAGAGCTTGTGCGCAGAGTTGGGTTAGCATAATAGATGGGGATTATAAGCGGCTTCTGTAGTTACACTGCGTACTCTTTTATGGAGGATATTTTTACTCCAATTGATTAGTGATTAAAATGCGCATTTGAGCTGGAGTTATTCTTCGTTTCCTTCCTGTTCTCTGTATTCTCCAACTGTCCTGTAAAATGCGTGACTTCAACCGTGCATGATGTATGGAAGGCAAAATATATCTAAATGCTGTTCAAAAATACAATTAAATTACATATTACATTTAAATTGCAAAATTTCTGATAATGTATGTGTGCGTGTCAACCTGGTCTCATAAAAATACGTATCTCTGTCCACTTTTTTGTGCAACATGGTTCTTACGTACATCACTGCTTCAGGTCCAGGTCCAGTTAACCCTGGCATGTTGATATTTAGGTATTGCTGTGTTTTTATTATGTAGCTTTAGGTACTTTTTGTGATGCTTTAGAACTGAAATCCATTGCTAAAAGTTACTGCTGTATCATGTTGGGAATATGCCCTACACCAAATCCAACCCTAAACCTACCCGATAGTGTTAAAAAATGCAAAACTGACATAAAAAGGAATTTGTTGATGCAACCGCGCCATTTCAGCTTCCTTTTACACAGATTTGAACTGTTTTGTCGAACCGTAGCTACACTGCATTCAAACTGGATGTCCTCGCCTCTAAAGTACATCTCTGTAATAAAAAGCGTTTTACTGTTTCTTTCTGTACTTGTTGGTACGTATTTCGTGTCGCTAAAAAGTGCGCTCAAAAACGTTTAAGCCATGAGACCAGGTACAGTAGGTGTTTGTACATAAATAAGAATGCATTTTTACATGCATGCATGCATTCGTGAGGTTTGAAAATTCCACATCATTAAAATGTTGCGTATTTCATATGCCGCATGCCCAGTCACAGTATCACAGTGATCTTGGAGGCCATCAGTCTGACATTACCCAATAGAGCTGCTACAAGCATAGCCTCATTCTGCTCAGGTTCACTCTAATTGTGTCTGACTCTGACTAGAATAAATGCAACTGATATCATTGCATAATGGCAATGCATTATTCACTATAGATCTTTCAGATAGGACTAGTCTGGGTCATCATCGTGTTTGCAGTGGTTTCCTGTGGTTAAGTACTTCCTCTGGTAAATATTTAATGGTTAAAAGGACTAGATCCCCGCAGGCAGCATCACTGAACCACAACAGTGGGTAGTATCGCTTCTGCATTCAATTAATATGACATATCATACCGTGCATGGTACAATACAGTTTCTGAATGCTTCTCTTCTTGACTGTTATATTAATAAAAACGCATGTCTTCCATAGATCTGTACATTTTAAGTGATTTTATTTCAGATTACATTTCCCCAAAATAATTTTCTGCAATGCATTCAGTCATTTATTAATTAATTAGCAGGTAATTAATTTGGTGACACTTAACAACAAGATGTTTTTGTTAACATTAGCTAACATGAACTACAAATGAGCAGGCATTTATTAGTCTTTGTTAATGTCACTCAGATACGTTTTTGTTCATTAGTTCACAGTGCACATTTTTTTATTGATAATAATAACATTTTCTAAACTTTTTTAATGAACAACAATGTTAATTTTAAAATGTGTGTGTGTGTATATATATATATATATATATATATATATATATATATGTGTGTGTGTGTGTGTGTGTGTGTGTGTGTGTGTGCATGTGTATGTTCTAATACATGTCTTTCATTGTTTATTCTTATTATTCAATGAACATCATAAAATACAATAAAAACGTAAATCAGCCTATTAATAAGACTAGTTGCTATACTTACTATTACTAGTTGTAGTAGTGATTATTATTATTATTATTATTATTATTTACATTAATTTGCATTTGATTATGTTTGCTAAAACATGCTGCTACCATGTGAACTCTGATAAAATATGTTTTGAATGCAAAAAGCGACACATCAAGCACATGCATGACACCCGTGATGATTATTTTTAGCTTTAAAACCAGCTTGATATTACGCTTTGACTACCCGAGACGCTGCTTGTTCCATTTGCCAGAATAAATATCTGAGACAGAGAAGGTTCAGTGCGACAGTGTCAGGGGATCATCTTCTCTGGAACCCTGATGACTCACACATGTAGAGAGAGAGAGAGAGCTGTTCAAAGCCACAGTCTCCCCCGACAACAAACAAGAGTTTCGTATGTTCAGAAGATTTTCCATTCCTTCTAAAAATGCTACAGGGAATAACTAACGCATTCTCCGGATCTGAATGAGTGGGCGACCATAACTAACTATAAAAAGTCGGCTTTGTTGTTATTCGCATTTTGATATGCTTGATATGCTGAGAGACGTGCGGCGCCTGGTGTAGCGAGACTGTCATAAGTCACTGTCTGCCTCCCATTTAGTTCATGCATCTGTTGCATTAACCCTCCGATTAGTTGATATTTTCGTGCACGCTAATATCGCTAGCACGCACCGGAACAGACACTCCCCTGGTCTCCAGATTCGTAGTTAATCAGCCCAGATGGCGATTCTGACCGTGGTCATTTAATCGTTATGTTTACGAGTCTGCTCATGAGGAAAACAGTAGCACGCCCCTGAGATGGAGAGTAGTTATTCTTGGAGAGCGAGAGGGAGAGAGTGACTCATTAGGCAGGTAGGAATATGAGTGGCCCAGCTAGTATGCCACTGAGCCCCAAGTCCAAACCTTCCTCCACCAATTAGGGTTCTGCCAGTGTGAGTAAGGAAATGCGTATGAAAATGTCCTTCTGAATTTTAAAAATGTGTGTGCGTGCAACCCAACCGTGGGTTTCTATGCCAACATAAATGACTTTCTGCTCTGTAATTGTGTTCCAGACAGATTGCGCTCTCAGATAGACGGGTGAGACTGATGAGAACTTGTCCAGGTCACATTTAGCAAAGAAAGAAATGATAGTTTGCATAAAGAGAAAGAAGCCCATTTTAAGTGAGAAATTATTTTTATGACCGTTAAGCACATTTTCTCCACCCAAATTCTCATTACCGTAAAGCGCTCATAATTCATGTTGCTCTCAGTAATGATTCTCAGTAAGTACGAGGTATTGTCGACAGTAAATTAATGCTTTGAATTGTAAATATCATTATTTTCCTTTATATTAATTTATATTATGATTATGATTTGTAGTAGTACTGTAATACTGTAATAAAAAAATCCAAAGAAGTACATGAATGGATACTTCTCAATTTAAAATGTAATTGATTTCATTTTAATATATCTTTATCTCATCCACACACATACAGTTTATATTTTGGAAACGCTTACAGGCTTAAACATTTTTCTATTCATATTTGTGTATATATATATATATATATATATATATATATATATATATATATATATATATATATATATATATATATATATATTCATACTGTGTGTGTGTAAATTTATTTATTTATTGTAACAATGTGAAAGTCTTTAGCTTTACTTGTAATTAATTTAATTCATTCTTGATCATTCCTTTCAATATATCGATAGTAAAGGTACAGTAATGAGAATCTTAATGGTCCTAAAAGGGGTGTCATTTTCTTTAAGCGCAATATATTTCAATCTTCCTTCTTTCAATTTTCTGTTAAAATGAGTCATGAAAGTAGAGCTGTCCTTACAGTTTTGCACTGCTATTAATCATTGGCTTAGATATGATATGTGCGACGAGACCATAGACAGGTAAAATATAAAGATTGTTGTGCACATTCATTCCTGTCTGTGATGATAGACATTCACAGCATCCATAACGAAAACGTCCGCCAGTAATCACAGATACAGTACATGAACGCTCATATCAAATGTCTTGCCCTTGAGCATCAAAAAGCCAGGGCCGGACATGTTTTGGACAGATTTCATGAATATTCCTCAGATTGGGTGGTCCATTGACAGAATCCCCCTTATTAAAAGAGTTTATTTAAAGATGTGGCTTTATCCAATGCCCTTTCGCTCTCATCGGCTGCTGTCAAAACTCCTTTAAGACTCTCTGATCAGCAGGCTTCTGTGCTCTGACCAGAAAGCAGCAGCGGCTTTAAATTATTCACCAGAAACTCGGGCTCTGCCTTTTAATGGGCAAATATTGAGGCAGCGGATAGGTAGAGAGGATTCTGGGAGTCTCGAAGGAGTGCAGAGAGAGAGAGAGAGAGCTATATTAACTGAAAGAAATGCTGTCTCATGGCTTTTCTTCCTGCTCTGTCTCCCCTCTAGTGAACTGTAGGGAAGCACACATGAGTTACTCTTTATTTAGGATGTAACTCATCCTGTCAACATGTTATAGTCTATCTAACTGTGATATAAATATATTTGAGTCCATGTTGTATATAGCTGTTTTGTTACGCACAGGTGAGAGAATAAAATGCATGGAGTAATGCAAAAACGGAAAGGAAGCATCTCAAATTTCATCACTTGCGCCTCATAGATCCTCTGCAGTGAATGGGTGCCGTCAGAATTACAGAAAATAAAACATCACAATAACCCACTCTAGGCCGTCGTCTAACATCCCGTGGAGCAACGGCCATGTGTTTAGAGAAAAAAAAAAGCTTTAGACTCCATTGTTTACATTTAGAGTCTATAAAACGGCTTTCTCCATTAAAAATGTCAGTTCACCTAACAGACACAGATTTGTTTAAAAGCAAAAACACCCAAGCATTCTAAACAGTTCTAAAAGTGATGTTCTTATCAGCTGTTTGGACACTTATTCCGACGGCACCCATTGGCTCAAGGCGATCCATCGGTGAGCGAGTGATGTAATGCAAAATTTCTTTCCCTCTTGTGCATCTTGGACAGCCTGAAAACTTAACCGTCCTCAAATCGTGCATGATGAGCTTCACAATTATGCACGTTTGTGCAAATTTTAATTATTGGGTGATCTGTTACTTTAAGTACCGATTAAATTAAAAGGATTGGCGGCATCATTTCTGCAGATATTTGATCTGCTTCAAAACCTAGCGAGCTGCCTCGCTGCTACGCAGGCAGCTGTCCTTTAGGGCAGCGGTTATGAAACCTCTTATGTGACTGATTCACGTCTAGAAATGGCACGCACATTTTCATCAAATCGTCACAGTTTTTAAACCCACGTTATTGAATCACTTTTAACTATTTATTTTTATCAATACAGAGCTATGAGTGCTTTTGCGATCAGCATTTCTCTTTCTTCAACTGTCATCTTGGATTTTTTTGGATTTATTTATTCAGTTATTTTTTCCGCTCTCCGCTGGCTTATCACAGTGCATTATAAAAAATTGCCTTCTCCTTGAAGGATACATGTAAGGCTGCCTCAGAATTTGGTCGAAACAAGGTGTCTCAGGAGGCAGCGTAATTAAGTTCCCTACCTTCATGCCGGGAAGAAGAGCCTGTGATGTCTTAAAACGCTGCATCCGTAAGCAGCACGCCAGGTTTTAGAACAAAGCAATTGTGTTTTGTGCCCGTTTCTCTGTGTGTGTGCACAATTACATATGTGTGAGATGAAACGACTCCAGACTAGAGACTGTGGAAATTCTTGTTTAATCCCCCTCGAGTTGCAAATATTGTGTCAAATAATATTAATCTCGAGGTCCAGTTGCTCGCCTGTAGTTGAAACTGCAGGCAGCGGGTCTTTGATGAGTCTATCGGTGGTTTAGTGTTTCTGTAACATCACAGACAGGCGGAGAGAAACCCTGTGCATATCCACCGCTGTCCTGCAGACCTGCATTATTCAGTTCTGAAGTCTTCAAAGAACTTTAAGCCTGTCCACAAATCCACAAAGCAAGCAGTTCCGTACCTCGAAAAAAAAAAAAAAAAAAAATCATTCAAAAATGCGCGAGGCACTTCTGGGATTTATTCAAGATGAGAACAAAAAAAAAAAATGTTCCAGACAACATTGTTCTAAATATGATTATGCGACAATCTGTTACATTTTTTTCTCTGCCACCCAAAACGCGAGCGGAACATTCCCCGCTAGGCGTATTTGTTTAAAGTTGACAGCATTTTTGAAAATAATTTGTTTGAAATTCTTTTGAGCAAGATAACAGGCGCGCCGAATTAAACCGGAGAGGTCTGTAATTCATATTCCACTCGAAGCTAGAGGTGTCCTCGCGGTTTTGCTCTGCTATTAATCACTGCTTTGCATTTAATGTGAAATGTGAGACGAGACCATAGACAGGTAAAATACTAATTAAATTGTTGAACGCAGTCGGTCCTGTCATGGTGATGGGCATTCACAAAGCATCCATAATGAAAATGACCACCTGTGTTCATACAGAAATGCTCATATCTCATATGTTGCCCTTGGAGCAAAAAAACAATAATAGAATAGAATAGTAGTACTAGTATATGGCCTTATATTTGTTTATACACCTCTCGCACTATATATGTATTGTGATACATCACTATATACAATATGAAAAAGTGATATATTACTTATTACATTTTTTGGATTTTGGATCTCTTGCAATCATTTATTTAATCAAAAGCTGCATTTATTTAATCAAAAATGCAGTAAAAAAAAGTACTGTGAGTTTTCAGCAGCCATTCGGCCTTCAGTGTCACATTATTTATTT
This sequence comes from Puntigrus tetrazona, assembly GCF_018831695.1. Lineage (NCBI taxonomy): Eukaryota > Metazoa > Chordata > Actinopteri > Cypriniformes > Cyprinidae > Puntigrus > Puntigrus tetrazona. The sequence continues at coordinate 21,860,483 of NC_056716.1, forward strand.
CTTAAAAATAAAAAAATAATAGTAAAAAAATGTGTATACCAAACCTATGAAAGGTATTGGACCATAGTGCAACAAAAACATTTCTTATAAGTTGATTATATAAAAAGACTTTTTTTCTTTCTTTTTTTTGAGCACCAAACCAGCATTACAGGAATAAATTCTATTTTAAAATACATTACAATTTAAAGTAGTTATTTTAAATTGCTTTGTTACTTTATTACATTATTGCTACTATTTTTGATCAAATAAATGCAGCTTTATTCAGAATAAGGACTTCTTTTAATTAAATGTTTATTTTTGTACACTATTTTAATCTATATTTTTTCTTTACTTTTTTTCTTTTCTTTAAAATTAACATTTATATTAATTGTTATAATATAATATATAACTTTTTGATAATCAATGCAAATTAAAAATAACACATGGGACTGTTGTTTAGCATGACTTCTGTAAATACTAAACTACTCTTCTAACTTTGTTACGAAGAATAGTGAACCACGCAGCATCCATTCTGCTGTGTAAGGAAACAGAGTTTGCAGAGTTATAATTTACAAGATACTTCTGAATGCTTATTAATGGTCCTGTAAATGGACTCGCCAGCAAAACAGCAGCGCTAGGTTCTTAGCAAGACCAAACAACCATAGAATTAGCATATGTTTGAGTTTGTTTCAACATAAATCCTACATAATGGACAGCGTGGAGTAATGTTGCAGCTGCACTAATCCATAGAACTGTGTCGTTTCTTTCAAATGTCAAGCTGGGCATGTTGCACTAAGCTGTCAGCATTTTAATACCACTGCCTTTTCTCAAGAAGTTACATTGTGACCTTAAAAACGTATTTCGACCAAAAATGAAATGACTGTCATTGTTTATTCCCCTCATGTTGTTACACAACCGTATGACTTTTCCTTACGTACTTTTGAGCAAAGTCCACTTTAAAAATGTCATAAAACTAACTTGTACTGTACAACTAGTAGTTTGCACTTGATCAGTTAAACAGTAAAACAGTACCGTTGTGAAATATTATTATAATTTTAAACGACTGATTTATAAATTAATTTATACATGCAAAGCTAATTTTCAGCATCATTACTCCAGACTTCAGTGTCACATGATCCTTCAGAAATTATTCTAATATGCTGATTTGATGCTGAATTATTATTAAAGGTTCTTATTATTTTTTTGAATCTGTGATACATTTTTTTTTTCAGGATTATTTGATGAACAGCATTTATATATTTATATGCAACATTATATATATATATATATATATATATATATATATATATATATATATATATATATATATATATATAAATATATAAGATAAAAGATAAAAGTATTATTTATATGTATTTCTTTTTTAAATTATACGCACCACAGAGTATATTGTGTTATGGTCTCTAAATATTAAAAAAATTACTATTCAATATTGATGATATAATGAAATGTTCTTTATGCAGAAAATCAACATATTAGAGTAGTTTCTGACAATTTAAAATATATTGCAAACAGTTATTTTAAATTGTAAAAATATTTTAGAATATTGCTCTTTTTACTGTATTTTTAATCAAATAAATACAGCCTTGGGAAACACGTTCCTCTTCCGAAAACATTTCAAAATCGTAACTATCTCAAACTTTTGGCCAGCCGTGGAAATGGTGACAGGATACTAATTTTCAGATCAACCTTTCCTTCAAACGCTAAAGAGGCTGTTAAAGTGTTTATGGAAACAAAGAAACCTGCAAGTCCCTCGCTCACCTACCTTTTAACACAGAAACATCCAACCTCCTGCTAGTCAGGTCCCTGTCAGCTTAATTTTATGTGCATAGACCTTTTGTAGTGATACTGTCAGGGTTTGCTTTCATAGTGTCAAGCACATGCCACAGGCCAAGCAATGTAGGAGAAAGCCTGCAGTTATTCTGACAAGCCTAAACTCCCTTTGGGCACGAGTTAGAGATAACCTTGAAAGCAGACTGTCAAAAGACATCCTGGCATATGACCTATTAAAAAGCATCCGGCTGCATTATTTTCCCAAACAGGAAAAACAACACAGCCGACATTATGAATGCAGTACAGTGGCTTCGACACTCCTGTGCGCTCAGACGCCGATAACTGCAGCCATGAATGTGTTACTGGCCTCAAACGACAGGAGTAAGAGACATGTGTATGCTCGCACACGGATGGGTTCTCGCTGTGAAAGGACTTGTTAAGGGCTAACGCAAAAGTAGAATCAATAAGGGAGCTCATCTCCCTAATATACAGAGCAAGACACAATGTACAGAGGCTCTGTAGGGAAGGTAAGAAGTACGGAGGGAAGAACAGAGGGATGAATGGGATTTAGCACAGGGAGGGGTGGATCGTTTGGACGAGACAAAAACACGGAGGCAAGAAGATGGCATGAAGACATAGTATGTGTACAGTCAAAAATGTTATGCAAAAGTCATTAATGCAGAATTTATCTAATGAACTTCAGTAATATTATAAAATATTTATTTTCTGTTTTAATAAATTTAAAATGCATTGTTTTCCTGTAATGCAAAGCTGAATTTTCAACTTCATTACTCCAGTCTTCAGTGTCACGTAATCCCCTCAGATCCTTAATGTTGATTTGTTTCTCCATTATTTTTAATGCTCAATTATTAATAGTGTTTTTTTCTATTATTGAGGTTTTATTTATGCTGCTTGATTTTGTGGAAACCTGTATTTTATATTATTTTTATTCTTTCTTTCTTTCTTTCTTTCATCTTTGATGATTAGAAAGTTGATAGAATTTTGATTAACTGCATATATATATATATATATATATATATATATATATGTGTATGTGTGTGTGTGTGTGTGTGTGTGTATATATATATATATATATATGAATGTGTATATATTAATCTTCTAAACATCGATAGTATTATTGAGAAACTTCTCCATAATTGTATGTATGTATGTATTTGTGTGTGTGTGTGTGTGTGTGTGTGTAACAACAAATTTATTTGAAATAAAAATGTCTGGTCTTCACTGTACTTTTAATGTTTATGTATCCATGTGATAAGTGTAATAACAAAAAGGTATTAAAAACATGTATGTGCTGTCTACACTGTGTGCTTTGTGGTACAGTAAGTCTTCATGCTTATATTACATTGTAAAATTTGAAATTAACAGGAGAGCCAGGCTTTCTTGAGGGAAAGAAATGTAAGAGAAAATGCCAGAGAATGCAGTGGTTCATGAACATGTATGCAGTGATATCACTAAAAGGTTGCTTGGAATGAGAGAACAGATCAAAGTTGTTGGACGGCTCAACGGCTAAAGGTTTTTCAGTGCCAGATGGCTCCGGCGTCGCTGCTATAAATGGAACAGGTACCCAACAGGTCTGAACAAGCAGACGGATGGCACAGCCGTGCAAAGAATTCAATTACAGCCCCTAATATTGTTTTAAAAAGGTTTTGAGTTCATTGCTAAAGTGGGTTGAAAAGACTCGTATTGTGTGAAATGTGCGATGCGGTGTTTTCTCGCACTGTTTAACACCTTGCACCCCCTCACCCTACACGCTGCTGTGAGGTTCCTGATCGTCGCTGAATGTGCCAGTGTAAACAGGCGTCTCGCAGGATGAGTAAGTGGGAAGACGTTTCGTTATCTGGTTTCATGGCATAGTGCTATATACTTATGCATCTGTGCTAAACCTGGGTTAAGAATGTACGTGTACTCTTTTATTAAATCTTTCTTACTTAGTTGAAAAATATATACAATAAGTTTTCACAACAAGTTACTAAGAAACAGCAAGTACATTGAGTGGAACATGAAATTCTCAAAATAGAAAGAATTAAATCATGTTTCTTGTAAAACTAATTTAGTTGGCGCCGCTAGGGCCGTTGCGCTCCCGGCGTTTGAGTCCCAGACCTTTCCTGATCCCGTCCCCCCCACCTTTCTCTCTCTACCGCTTCACTTCCTGTCAGCTATGATCTGTCCTATCAAAATTAAAGGCAAAAGGCCAGAAAAAAAAACTACCATTTATAGCAATTAACAACGCAAGATCATTTGGAAATCATTCAAATATGCTAAATTTGTTGCTCATTTTTATTTTATTATTTTTTTTATGTAGAAACCAATTATGAATGGTACTTTATTACTTTTGTGGATTAAAAAATGAAGAATTAATATATTTAATGAAATATTTCTTTATTGTCTTTACATTTAATCACTTAATGCACCATTACAAATTGATAAGCTATATTATTATATAATATATATTATAGCTTATTGATAAGCTATATATATATGTATTGTTTGGGGTTTTTTTTTTTGTAATTTACTGACCTCAAACTTTTAATCAGTATGCATGAATAAACGTGTATTTGCCATTATATCGTTTCTGATAATACCTCAAATTATATACATGACAATTAAATTATCTAAAACCACAATATAAAATAATTAGCAAGTCAAGTCTTGTCTTGGCTTTATTGTCAATTCGTCCACACATACAGCACATACATACAGATAATTGAAATTGTATGCATATACAGATACGCACACAAAGGTAGAAAATAAAAATACAGAGAAATAAAAAAATAAAATATATATATATATATATATATATATATATATATATATATATATATATATATATATATATATATATATATATAGAATATACAGATATGGACAGTAAAATATAAATAAGTGCAGATTGTAGTGCAAACCAGTGCATAAACAATAGTGCAGATAATGGATAGGGCATTATAATTAAAACTTAAATAAAAAAAGTTCAATTCTTCCTTGAATTCAAAATCTAATTACATTTCTGCATCCTTGTTTCATCAGTTCAAATTCAATTCAGATCGGAATTTCAAAGGCACTTTTATTTCCTTTCGGACTGGGACACAGCCTTGATTTATTTGCACTGAGCATGCATGAAATGTGTGCCAGGGTCTGTGAGGCTGTTCTTCTCCATCAGAGCTCAGCCACCGGCGCTTGGCTTCAGTCTGCCACCCAGGGCCCGAGAGCACCAGTTCAAGCTGAGATTACTCCACGCTCAGGGCACGCGCTGCCCAATTAAAACAGAGATTACTGAGAGCCCAGCTCATGAGACTGCAGCTTCCTCTGAGGGCAGACCTTACCACAATGAGAAACCTGAGCTTTATCTGCCAGCCGAGAAGGAAGCAATTACAAGCATACTTACAGAGACTCCAGCCTAATGAGGATGTTGTGAATCGAGGTCCACAGCGAAAAGTCCATAGTTACTGCTGAGTCAGAACTTCTAAGGTTGAGGAGCAGTCTTGCTGCATGGTGACTTCAAAGTTGGCTTTTTCACTGTGTGTGTGTGTGTGTGTGTGTGTGAGAGAGAGAGAGAGAGAGAGAGAGAGAGAGTGAGTGGACAGAGTGAGACAAAAACTTATTTTGTACAATAATTCAAATCCCTGTGCAGGGACTTGATGGGAAAAGCAACGGCTATTTTTATTGTAAAACAAAAATGCTGTGTTTTTATATATATATATATATATATATATATATATATATATATATATATATATATATATATATATATATTCTAGAGGAGAGCTATAAAGCTGAGCAGTTCACAACAAAACAATAAACAATGACAACAAAAAAAGCATTTGCTCTGATGTTCTTTGGGGAAATAAATGGAGTGTTTTGTTTATGCTTGGTAATTTCAGGCAAACAAATTTAGACCAAGGAAGCAGAACCCATGTGTGTCGAATGCTTGGAGACCCAAACAAACTAGTAACGAGTAAAGAAAGAAGTATTACTAATGGCGCCTGCTTATACAAGCAATCTTCTGTAAAACCGGACCACTTTATGCTTTATTCATAATCAAAATATAAACATGGAGATTTTCCTATAATGATGGTAGTGCGTTTAGCATAATGATGCAGCCGAGTCATGATTGATTGTTCAGATAGAAACAGGAATATTTTAAGTAACTGCTTGGAGTTCAAGCTGAGAACAATGTTTAAAAAAAATAAAAATAAAATAAAATCCTGGTTTCAATCCGCGTTCATTGGAAATGCGTGATTCTGTTTACATTTCTGGAAAAGTGCATACGAAAATGTCCTATATAAATATTCGCTGTAGTTTTTCAGGTGAAATAAACACTAAAAGCAATGAATCAATATATAAAATGTATTATTTTTCAAACAAATTATGATTATGGGAGAAGGTCATCAATAAATAAATAGATTTTTTTTACACAGTTCCTTGTGTGTACAATACTATATGTTACGACCTCAAAACGCTTTAACACTTTTACTATAGTCATGGCCGTAGCCAGGGTTTGAAAATGATCTGAGATGGGGTTAAGGATTGTTCTATAATAACCACATTATACACAATACAGCACATTATATACACTAAAACTTTAAAAGAGACACAGAGTGTTTGTTTTGGAGGGATGAACACTGTTGAAATGTACCATATTTAATGCATCAAAATTAGTTCATATTTTACTGTAGGTTAAGGGTGGGTAATTGTATCAGTTTTTTTATTGACAAAACAGATTATTGTTATAGTTTTCATGAATAATCATTGCTGTATAGATGATAACTTTGTCTAGTGCTCTTATGTTTTTAGTGTTGAATATTGGAAAATACAAGTCCAAAGGTGCTTGCAATAGCTGTATCTTACAACACCGACCCTCACAACACTCTTAAGCCACGTACACTCCACTTAACACCATAGATGCAAACTCTAGTCTATACTGAATTGCACGTGCAGACATTAATATGAGGAGTTTTAAATAGCAAATTAGTCATTCAGAGAACAAATGTTATTTGTGAACACAGAATCTGCTTCATATGTGAGTTTTTTTCTTATGTAGTGAACCTGCTCGGTAGCTCACCTGGTACAGTATTGCACTTGTAATGCTTAGCGTTCATGGCAAGGTTTAGTGTGGGTGGTATATAACATTTAAGCACCACTCATGTATTATGCACAGCAAACAACCTAAAGAGCGTTGCTACAGTCATGTTTGACTGTTTCTGAGGAAATAAGTGTCTCGTTCTATCTAGTTCCAGATGCTGGGCGTTTCTCTTTTAAACTGTGAAACTTGCTACAAGCAATGCAATATAGTTTGCAACCATTTTGTGTAGGCATTTTTTAAATTTCATATTACTGTGGAGTTTAATGAGAAAAATAATATAGTTTATGGCACCTCTTGTCAACGTGTGAAAAGTGCAGCGAAATGTACCAACAGCAACGTATTTCACATTTTGGAGATATAGTATCATGTATTTCATCCCAGTCTCCTGAAAATGCATGTAAATTATGCCAAGTAAAAATGATAACTGGACTTTGGCTGTATGACATGTAACATATAATACGCAGTTTCCACATTCAAATGATATGAAATTTGTTGACATATGATACACATCTCCCACTTCCATAATCCTACCCTTTGCATAGCAAATACATATCAAAGTCCATTTTTGCATATCTATATCACAAGTTAAAAAAATTTTTTGCCGTGCTATTTATACCCCCATCCGTGAGATTGTGTAGGGTATTTCCAATGAGGCTTGTTTGTTTACCTCGATGTCTTTTATAATCAACTATGAAATGTACCAGCAATTTAGTACTTCAGAGAGATTTGTTTCTACACCATCAGTGTAATGTGTGCTAAATTCAAAAAAAGCACTTTAACATTCATGAGTGAGTAAAAATCAGTGCATGACATTGACCCTACCACAGACTTAATGAAAGTATATCAACTTCGTCTTTTTTCATCTCGCATCTGAGTTTCTTGCGAAAGTGAACACCCTATGACTTAGATTCTTTCAACCTTGTAATTGGTTGATGCTGAATAATTAGCAGTTCTAATTAATTATCAACAGTAGAGTGAGGAGATATTCCATAGAGATGCCAAGGTCACTGCCGTTGTTTCATTCCATCCAGGAATGAATTAGAAAGACCTTAATCAATTGAACCAATCTCAGGGTGCACCTGTGTTCATTTACCTCACCCCTGTAAGATGTCCTGCACGGCGGATGGTTTCAAGCTGTGTTGTCTTGTATATTATGCTTCATGGATTGCGTATAGAATTGTTTTTTTTTTTCACAGTTAGTTCTCTTTGTCAGTTTTAAATACACTAGTTTTCTTTTGTCTTTAGTTAACATAAGAGACTTGTGATGTTTTATAACATCTGTTGGATGCAAATCAAATGAGAATTCTGATGCTGGTTTTAACAACTTTACTGCGTAAGGACTGCACTTAAAGGATGAAGATCTTTCTGTCCATGCATAGACAGCAGCAAAACATGACATGTTGAAGGCCCAAAAAGGTAGTAAGAACGTTGTTATTTTAGCCCATGGTTCAACAGTACTTTTATGAAGCTACAAGAATACTTTCTGTGCACAAAGAAAACAAAAATAATGACTTTATTCAATGATTTCTTCTCTTCTGTTTCAGACCTCAACACACATTCATGAAAGTACCGTGATGAATAATGTTATTGTTTTTATTTTCTTTGCACACAAAAAAGTATTCTCATAGCTTCTATTGAACTATTTTAACTTCCTTTCTGGGTAGTTGCTTTTTAAGATCTGCCCTCATCCAGTCAACAACTTATGAATAGAATCAAGTCCTCATCCTTTATTTTCTTTTAAATAATCCATTTCGCTTGGATGCACATCGCATTATGGAGGAAAAGGTTTACATTCATTTCACAGTGACAGTTCAACATCAACTAGTAGGGAAAAATGTTCCAGTTTGGATTCTTGAGTTGGGTTAGAAGAACAAATGGGACTGAGATTTTGCAAATTGGATTGTTATCATTTTAACAGGCTCGGAATAAAAACGCTTCCGGTGTTTTAATGTTGCGCTCTGAAAATATCAACAGTTCCTGCTTGGAAAACAATTCCCAGTTTTGAATTGATTTAAGAAAACAATTTCAGTGTTGGATTAAGGAAGCATTTCCATTTTGGTGATTGGAGGAACATTCGCTTTATTGGATTGCAAAACCATTATTGTTATTGCTTTGGATTTACATTGACGTTTATGCATTTGGCAGATGCAAAGCGACTTGCATTGCGTGACACGTTTTTATTAGTTCTTGCTTTCCTGGAAATCGAACTCATGACCTTGGCATTGCTAGTGCCATGATCTGAGCAACAAGAATGCGAGAGCGTTAAAAACTGTTGCACAGACGGAAAAGTTCCAGTGTATTGGAATTCGGAGGCTCAGCAATTCATTGTTTGTATTTGTTACACCTTGAAGGGTAGAGGGCTTTCCTGTCTTTCATTGGAGGTTGTTTCTAATAGACCAATTATGTGGTAAATTAGACCAATTATGCGGCATAATCAACATTTTTCAGCTACCCCTTCTCATCCAAGTCATTGTTGTTGATCACTGGGATACCTAGAAATCCCTTGGATTTCTCTAATGTGAATTTCTATCAAACGGCAAAAATAAATAAATAGACAAAATGGAGAACAAAGGCGCTGTGTTCTAATTCATTACGCTAAATAGAAGAAAGGATAACACACTCCTCTGAATGCATTAAAAAGAAATGAAGCATATTGATTTAAATTAAATGAATAACTGATTTCACGCCCCCCAGAATAGCTCAAAAGATCTGTGCGGGAAAACGGGTTTCGTGTGGAGGCAAAAGAGCAATAGAGGCCTGTCAGAGAGTGTGGAGGTACCAGCCAGCAGTCATGTGTGACACACAGTCCCAGCGTTCCTCCCCGCGGGGCACAGTGGGGCGACTGTGGGAGGGGTGAGCGTTATGATGCCGGCGGGGGGTCTGTATCGGAGCTGCGGGCAGAAACACAGACAGCTCGACAGCGGCGGGGCGCTCGCAGACGCTCGTGTCACCTATAGGGGGTCTCGGAGAGCGTACAGCGCCAACAGATGAGGAAGGAGTGAAGGACGAAGAAGGATCTCTCACTGCTTTCTTTTTACGACTTTGCCGTCTCTCTTGGTTCATTTGTTTTCTTCTTTGCCTTTTGACTTCCTGTCTCTCTGTTTTATATTTTCGCTCTTCAGAGGGTGTAATTAGGATAATGACTAACAATGAACCAGTTCCAAATTAGTTCTGTCAGCGTGCTAAAAATATGTTTTTAAAAAAAAGGCATCTAATGTGTAATTCATATGTAGTCGATCCGATAAGGAATATGAATTCTCTTAGCGCCTTTATTTTTAATAATACGGCAGCCTGCGATCTAATTAAATGTAGCCAAGATGTGCGGTCAAATCTACCTCTGCACAGTTTTTATGAAATATCAAGCTATGAATATTACAAAGAGGATTTTAAGGAAAACTTTCCATCTGTTTTGCTTTTGTCACAGTCACAGCCCCAGTGACCCGCCATTCTAATCAGCCTCACCTGTTCAGTCACAGTATATCCCTCTGCACTCCGGAGTTGCTCTCTTTGTCTGGTCTCTACCATAAACTAGCTGACATCCTGACTGCTCTGCTCTCATACTTACCTCCTATATTCCCTTGCTGATCTCCAAGCTCCCTCTCGAATAGAGAACCTGTGTCTTCTCCCTGTGCACTCACCTGGATATCCTGCTCCACATTCTGCTCCCAACGAACTGTTCAATAGACCTGCTGTTATTGTACTCCCTAACCTCTGTGTCCTCCGCTTACAGCTTTATTTTTATTATTTCATTTATACTTTAATTTAACTTTGTTTTTGCTTTGCTTTGCATTTCTTTTTTTCCTTCTTTATTTTGGTTGTTTTTGTTGTGCAGTCTATTTTGAATTTTACTGTTTTTTTCGTTGCCTCATTTTGGTTTTTATTTTTCGTTTTGCAGCCTTGCTCCGTTTCATTTTTTGTTTACTTTGGTCATTTTTCTTTCCGTTTTGAATTTAACTTTGTTGATTTACTATGCTTAATTTGTTTTGCTTTTGTTTTTTTATTCAGTATTTTTTTTTTTTTTTAATTGTAATGCCTCCCTGTTTTGTGTTCTGTAGTTTTTTGAATCCGCTTGGCTCCCTGGACGATACAGTGCTCAATCCTACACTCCATGTCCGATCTAAACGCCCTGTGAGTAAAAGAATAAGTGAGATGAAAAAGAAAGTGGTTACTGGGAAGCATTAAAGAAGCTTTAGTGATTTGTTATTTATCTGAGATGATCTCCCAGTATCGCTGTTCTTTTTGGTCAGGATAGGAGGCATGCAGTTAAGTTTTTCAATTCCTTTCCCGCAGGATACATATAAGCGTCAATGTTTGTGGGGCGCTGTATGTGGTAGATATTGATTACTTTGTTTATGGATCTGCTTTTCTCTGTCGTTCTCGTTCCTATTTCAAAGGGAATAAAGATGTGAATTGGTAGATAAAGTTGTCAGTAATGCCTGAGCGCGGGATTCTCGGATGTCTGGCATGAATCTCATGAAAACATCCAGTAAAAAAGTCAGTGATACAGGTTTCGTAGCATTCGCATCTAGCAGGAATTGAAAGTGTTTTATTCAGTGCGAAGCAATCAAAAGAGGTCTGCGGTGTGTTCCGTTTTATTCATTCCTGCTTGAACCAGGGGACATATTAATTTTTCCAGCTGTAGCCAGCGTCTAGAAAATGCATTGCAAAAGAAAGTTAACTAACCCGAAGGATAATGGTTAAGGTCTGTTAGAATGCTAAGAAGGATCTCGATAGGCTGCTTAACAGAAACTCAAGGCTGAAAACAAATGCACGTTTGTGTGAGATTCACTCCCATAACCAGTAAATAAACAGTGTTTAAACCACATGTTGTCAAAATGTCAAGGCTGACGGAAAGCAGAGGCCCAGGGCTTCAAGCTTGAACTTTATAACTGAATTGTGTGTGTGTGTGTGTGTGTGTGTGTGTGTGTACACGTTTCCATTGCAACAGGGCCACAGGTGTCACGTAATCATTTTAAGCAGTAGCAAACACACACACAGATTGCATTATTTATTCAGAGAGGAGTCGTATTCCTGATTTAGAAACGAAATAGATGCCACCTGAATACCCGTCTCTCACTCAAAATAGATATTTTCTCCAATTTTATGCACATATACACATCCTGTCACACGCGTGGTGATGTGAGGGTTGTTTTGGGTCAGTGAACTGTGTTTCTTCCTCGTTGATTTTCGCTGCTTGACATTGAGTGGCAACAGCGTGTGTTTCGGAAACTCCGACTGTCACTTTCTCTTATACACACGTGCTAGCATGAACGGGTGAAGCAGACAAACGCGTTTGACATTACACTTTGTGAAACACGAGCAGCGCTGCGCCTGGTAAAAAACGTGTGTGCATTTGACACCGAATGAGATGAATATCACCGCGCAACTCCGCTAAACTCCAAGTTTTACAGAGGACAAGTTTAAAGGATGCCAGGTTATATTTAGCTGCCTCCGAGTGTTTGTTTCACAGAGTGAAGGATGGCCTAGATAGAAATGAGGAGAAAAATATGTAATGAGAAATAAAGCAATCAAGACAAGCAAAACGGAAAAAAAAAAAACACGGTTTTACAGATGTTTCATAGTGCGGACAGTTTATGACGGCGAAAAAAAAAAAAAAAAGAAAAACTCTTTCTCTTTTCTTGTCTGTCTGTGAAAGTGGACTGAATGTGACTGTGTAGTCCCATATCAGGGGCTAATTTAAAAAGCCAACAAATGCACCTACTAAGACTGTGTCAGCATTTATTTTTAGAATCTAAGTCTTAGAGATTATTTTTGTCTCTGCAAACCTGGACACATGCATAGAAATACTCAGCACTTTGTTTGGCCTCAGTGATATTGCAATGCCTGTGTCCTGTGCTGATGAATGTCCTTTTGGGAAGGTGGAGAGATGGAAAGAGAGATATATATATATATATATATATATATATATATATAGAGAGAGAGAGAGAGAGATGATATTGCATATAGCTATGTATATACAATATGTTTTTGCTTAATGATTTGCCTTTTAAGGGAAACGTAGCTATCCGTAGCTATTTATCACACAAACAGATAGTGCCTTCCAAACTGGTGAAGCTAATATTGATAATATATATAATATATCAGTGCAAAATAATTTTCTGAGTATGATTCGGATTTGATATTTTAGTAATTGTCTTGTATATTGGAGTCTTCTGTGCTTCATGTGTGATTGACGTTTTTCAGCAAGCTTACGTATTTGCTTACAACTATTGAAGTTTGCTTGATGTCGCTTTATGTGCATGTCTGGCTATGTTGTCATGATGTTATTGCTTTTTGTTGTTGTTGTCGTTTCAGTTTTTTAGTGTTCATGATATTTTAAAGAGTTAAAACATCTTGCCAAAGGACTGATGTTGATAATTGGCACATTTACACAATAAAAGATTAATGTATGTTGTCCTTATAAATAAAAAAATTATTCTGTAGTTGTAGTTGTCTATCCACATTAAACATTAACGGGTAGAAAAAAGGTATTGTAGCAATATAAGAAAAAATATATACAGCAATTTGGAACTGTCATTTTTACGTATGCCATTATTTTTATTTATTAAACACAAAAAATAACATAAAATACACAAACACGCAAAACTAAACAAAAAAGAAAATGTACTTACTCCAAACTTTTGATCTCTGCTATATGTTTTATTGGGTAAAGTGTAAATGTGTTCATGGTTTGAGATTTATTTGAGTTATTATTTAATAGATATTTTGGCATAGATGTTTGTGAGGGCAGTGTGCTCCAGCATGATGAGTAGTTATGATGAATTTGTAGTCTGCTGGCTTCTGTCAGGAGGCGACCGCTAAAGACTGATCTTTGATCAGGAGAGGCACACAGGGCATCAATCTCCCCTGTGCTGATGGGTCCCGCTCAACTCCTACCCATAATTACTGGAGAGTTAACAGTGACGCCCTGATCATTAGGGAACAACTTCCCCTAACATTCATTCCAGGCGGGGACATCATTTATATAAAATTAGAGTATCAAGGAAAGTGTAGCTTGTGTCATAATACTGGCAGGTCATGTATTACAGTTTCCATTTCATAAATATCATGCAATTATGTTTTATCATAATGCAGCACTTTCTACGCAAAGAGTATAAAACAAGACCTGAAAATACTTTAAAAATAAGTTTTTGTCATGTAGTTTCCAACTGTCAGTGAAGATGCGCTTCTTAAGAAAATGTTGATCATCAACTCAGGAGATCAAAGTAAATATTAGATGAGCAGTTTTATTTTCTTTTTAAGTGATTTAAAGGACACATTTTATATGGTTTGAAATGAGTTGTTTCTTATTCTGAAGTTTAAGGCATGTTTTGAAGTTATTGATGTTTCCCTTAATTAAATATATTTGACCTCTTTTTTTTTTTTTTTACTTATTAGTCTTTCTTAGCTTGAGTAATGGTTGAATAGAGAAAACTTGAATATGAGAAAACTAACTAATTTACTCTTGCCTTCCTGCCATGATGTATAATGGGTCCAAAGGAAGAAAAAAAAATTTATCCATTTCTTAGGGTTTTATTGATGAATAATGTTCAAAAGAAGAGCATTTATTTGAAATAGAATTCTTTTGTAACATTCTAAATGTCTTTACTGTTACTTTTGGTCTACTGATTTTATATGTATGATTTGCTATATATTATTTATCAAAAACTTTTGAATGATAGACTATTACGGTTTCCAAAACACGTTACACAAAGACAGCATATTAAAATGATATCTGAAGGGTCATGTGACACTGAAGACTGGTGTAATGATGCTGAAAATTTTGCTTTCAATGGGAAAAAAACTACCTGGTTACATGGCATAACCATACCTTGTATGACACAAAGTACGTACTAACAAATACATTTCAGAAAGAAATGAATGCACAATTACTTTATTAATTCCAAATTTACGATTAGTGCATTTTGTGGCCGTTTCTTCCTGAAAGCGAGCCATGTGGCAGCCGTTCGTCTTTGCATTCATTTTATTTCTGACTGCTTATTTCATCTGAAGAATCAGCCACGTCCTGACCGCATTGTCCATATGTCCCACCCCATGAGCGATGGTGGCGGAACGCTTCTCAGGGACAGACGAGCGTGTGTGTCTGTGCACTGGTGTTTGTGTGTGTCACCGGGTGATGGATGCCACCCCAGTTCTGTCAGCCTTCCGCTAGGCTGACAGCAGCAGACTGAAGCTGCCCTCCCAGGATGCAGTTCTGCAGTGGGGGGTCGTGTGTGTGTGTGCGTCTGTGCTGGTGTGTGGTGTCATAAGGAGCCAACGTCTGATCCTCTGAGCCCAAAACTCAGTACCCACAGTCAGCTTTCTCTGCTTCACGCTGCCAACTTGCACTTTAGGGAAATCTAAACTTTGAGTCAAAGTCCCAAAAACTCTTATTGAAACAATGTGGCCTCTCCAGTGGCTGCCACTTCGAGCGCCACAGGGCCTTGTTTTCAATTTCACATAATTGTCTGAACTGCAGTGTCAACACTGGCCCAGAGTAAAGTTTTTATGGGTTTAACTGTTTTGTTTAGTTGCTGGTTAGCTTGTCAGGAGTGTTGCAGCTTTAAGCAATAGCTGTCTTTTCAGTGTTCAGTGTGGCTATTAGAATCTACTGAATTTCTATCCCTTGTGAAAAAACAAGACCATGGTAAGCAAGTTTCCACCCTGTAATAAAGGCAATTATTGCTCCTACTTTAAAATCATAATGCTTTAAAGGGATAGTTCTCGCAAAAATGAAAATTGGCAAAAAATGTACTCTCCTGCAGGCCATCTGAGATGTAGAGGAGTTTGTTTTGTTCATCGAAACAGATTTGGAGAAATGTAGCAACGCATCAATTGCTTACCAGTGGATCCACTTTAGTGAATGGGTGCCGTCAGCATGAGCGTTCAGACAGCTGGTAAAAAAATTACAATAATCCACAAATAATCCACATGACTCCTGTCCATATATTAATGTCTTGTAAACTGAAAAGGTGCTTGTTTGTAATGTTTTCTGAATCTAAATCAGGAGAGAAATATGCATAGATCGAGCACTGTTTACGAGCAAAAATGGTTTAAAACAGTTCAAATAAATATGTGGGTGGATTTTGTCTGACAATTATGGTTACCTTGCTTACCTTTCGTAATTTTCTCCAAATATGGCATGCGCTGATATTAAAATTATGGCCAATAATTATTATGGCTGATAAATGGTTGAACAAAAATATAAATCTAGTTTTAAATGTGTACTTATTAGGCATCACAAAATTGTACTGTACATAAAAAAAAATAGATATTCATTACATTACATTCAGGTGTTATTAAATTATTAGTTAGGTGATATTAAATATGAGTTTATTTTCATTCAATTAGAGCTGTGTTAGACACTGAATGAAAGTTAATTTTATATCCTTAATATCCAAAATCAGTTGATGCTATTAAAAGTAAAAAATATATAGAATAATGACCAATAAAAACTATGATGCAAGATATCCCTCCTAATGACTGAAATATTGTATTGATGGTCTTTTTGCTGTAGGTAGCGTAGAGAGAAAATGGCATAATTTAAATTTCATTGCACACATGACCGCTAACTGCTAGGCCACAGCTTCGAATAGGCTACCTAATTAAAATAAGTAGTTACGGCTTTGCTTCCACATTTCTTCACATTTGTGGGAAACACTAATGTTAGCATGGGTCAGCAGCCGGGCTCGGTCCACATCCAGTCGATTGGAATAACTGCCCCTAACATGTCCATGTTACTGCATTCCAGCAGAGAGGACGCAGCAGCCATGCGCTATTGTTTTAGCAGAGGGTTTCACAGCATAACATTAGACAGGCTCGGAGAGGCCTGACATTTAGCAATGACTGTGACTAATGAGATAAATTGTTGCAGCAGCGGAAAGGTTGTAAATCAACCTGTCACCAGCATTAAAGGGATTTGTGTTTGCCCCAACCTAGATCCTCGACATTATTAGCAAATATTCACTTTCATTTTATTCCAATTCAAAAAAGCGGAATGGCTTATGTTATACAAAAGTTTAGTTCCGGTTCGGATCCTTTATGTAGAATGATGCACGCCATTGAATGGCATGCTAAATTAGCTCTTTAGTACCTTGGTTTATACTTTTATGTAGTGCTTTGATATATACCATACTGGCATGAATGATGACCATATTTATGTACTATACTATTCATATAATTTTCAGCTTAGTTGACAGTATGACAGTATGAGTACTGGAAATATAAAGTAACTACATGGGGTAGATTCAGGGTTTTTACCATTTATTACCTATTTTTTTATAATAACTACAAATAGTATATACTTGAGGATCAGGACTGTAAAATAAAGTGCTACCAGCATTTACAACATACCAATATTTAACAAAATACCATGGTACTTTCACAATAGGTTGCTTTTTTTTAATACTTCAAAACTTGCTTTGGCAAGATAGTTTAATGTTCTTTTCTCTCTCTCTCTCTCTCACTCTCTCTCTCTCTCTCTCTTACGGTGACCAACTCTGCATTTGTTTTTATGAAAATACAGTAAAAAATACAGAAATCATCATTACTCCTGTAATCTTTTTTTACTAGTGTAGGAAATGCATCAATACTGATGTGAAAACTCTGTCTGTCAAGCTATTTTATGGGTCTTAAGGATGCAAGGATCTAAAAAGGCCTTTATTTTCAATCTGGATGACCAGAAAAGAGGGTTACAAGTGTACCTGAAGCAATTGTGGCAAAGAGGGTAGTTAACCTAGAAGTACACTGGCCGCCTCAGAGCGCAGACTAGCCTTCACAGGGGAGAGAGGGCCAAATAGAGTGTGAAGGGAAGGAGGAATGAGGAGCACAGGAAGAAAGCATGACTGTCAGACAAGACATGGCTAGTTAGACAATGTCTGTACATACAGGAAAGGAAAACAAGCTCCAAGGCCAGCATGCAGTGGTAGAGACGAGGGCCTCTGTTGGAGCTGAGCTGGAGGACTCAAAGATAGATGGCCTGTTTTCTCTGGAGGATTTGGACTGTGTGTTCTGGCCAGCTTTCATTCTGCAATCAGCCTGCTGGGAGGGAAAAACAACATCATCTTTTTCATAGTCCATGTTTATTGTTTACACTTCAGCGTATACAATATGTGCTATGACAAGATTTGTCTTCTCTAAGGACAAGTAACATCATCGAGTTTCTAGTGAGAAGCCAGAAGCTCTTGACATGCTAATAGCGTGTCACTTGCTATATCTCCAAATGAAGCCTTTAAGCAAAAAAAAAAGTTGAAGTTTTCCTGCTTGGTAATGACTTCAGTGAGCATAATAACTAGAATACAGGCTGTGCTCTTTTAAATTGTCATCGCCAAGGTGCGAGGAACTTTTCACACACACACACACACACTGACAGAGCTATTTTTCCTACGGCTTGACAGCTCGCGCCATAAACATTTCCCAAACAACCTGCCATCTACAAATCAGTTAGCGGCGAACAGATAAAAATCCGCCGCCAAAGTTTGTGCATGTCATATTCTTCCAATCAAAGCCCACAGGTCAGAAAGAAAAGAGGGGGAGAAAGCTTGTGCTGCTGTTTTCCACTAAACATCGATTTGAAAAGAGCTGGCGCTTCTCCCAGCCTATCTCTCAAATGGCATTAATGGCCTATCTCTCTCTTTTATTGTTTTCCAGGAATCTCCTCAGGGATGGTTTGCACCTTACATCAGCACACATTTCTCAGTCCTGCATGCCACCCCGAAACAATAACTCAACCAAATTAGCATATCAAGAGTGCGGTGCGGAGCCAGGAAATTTGGGTCATGTTTCATGAGACCGCACACATTCGCTGGTTTTCGCAGTCCCACCTTTTGTACTCACATTTCTGGCCCTCAAAAGTCAGATTAAATCGAGATTGCCTTTATTAACACGCAGAACACTTTGGCTTACGCTTGTACGCCGTAGTAATGCGGGTTTGAGGAAATGTTCCCTTGGACATAGAGGCTAAAAATATCATTAGTCATCGGTTCACTGGCTAGATTTCCTCTCATTAGCTCATTTGGACGGCTAATGTCCTATTTGCATTAGGCTTATTTTTCTCAGCTGATGCTCTCCTGGCAGGTGCCAGGGGAGATAATCGCGTCTCTATCAGTCTCTGTCAAATAAGCAATGCCTGATGTCATCTAAAAGTCCTAAGAAGTCAGGAATAGTTTGCCCAGAATTTTTATTTACTCAGGCCATCCAAGATGTGGTTGAGTTTGTTTCTTTGTTGAAACAGATTTGAAGAAATTGAGCATTGCATCACTTGCTGACCAGTGCATTCTCTGCCGTCAGAATGAGAGTCGAAACAACTGACAAAACCATCACAAGTAAAGCACACAACTCAAGTCTATCAATTAACATCC
Organism: Puntigrus tetrazona; assembly: GCF_018831695.1. NCBI lineage: Eukaryota > Metazoa > Chordata > Actinopteri > Cypriniformes > Cyprinidae > Puntigrus > Puntigrus tetrazona. Next base: position 21,879,716 of record NC_056716.1, read on the forward strand.
TGTGAATTAAAAAACTGTGTGTTTATAAGAAACATAATCATAAATAAGACTTCAAACCATTGCTTCCCACTAAAGTACAAGTCTAAAGTACATGTTGGGTAATACTTTATTTCGATAGTCCACTTTAGACATTCAACACTAACTTTGTAACTACATATCAACTAACAGTCATTAGAGTATTAGTAGACTGTCTACTTAACACTTTATTTTGATGGGTCCACAAAATAAAACATACCAAATATGAGAAGCTTTGCAAATATGTCAGCTTATTCTACTTGCTCTAAACCTACGTATACAAGTTGTCGCAAATTAATGAGTATTAGTTGACATGTAGTTACAAACTTACTTATACTTAGTAGAATGTCAAAAGTGGGCTATCAAAATAAAACCGTTGTTGCTTGAAAAGGTCATCTAGACTGAATCAGGTGAGAAATATGGAAAATATGGAAATATGGAAAAATTCTTCAAATCCAGCCTGATCTCACGGCAATTGGTGCATATTTTATGAGATGGCTAATTTGTATACATTTTTACGACCTCACTTGTACAATTTCTTGCTTAATTGTACATAATGAATTGCCAGTTCGTATGGATTTGTATAAATGACCTACACCTAACCCTGCCCTAAACCTACATGTAACTGCAGTTTTAGACAAATCGTACAAACTTCGATTTTGGACGAATTTGTATGAATTAGCCACCTCATAAAATACGTACGTCTTGTCAGATCTGTTTCTGTGAAGATACAAACTCCCCTACGTGTACATCTTGAACAGCCTGAGGATGAGTAAATTGTCAGCAAATTTTCATTTTTGGCTGAACTATTCCTTTAATGTCCTCCTACAGTTTAAGATGCAGCATAATTGATGGAAAGCCAAGCAGCCATTCTACCTCAGGCCCTCACTTTATATTTGACAGAAACATCACAGCTTGTCCCTGTGTGACCCTGCTTGGAATTATGGGAAGGAAAAGTCTTTTTAGGTAGAGTGGGCTGGAATCATGCAGGTGTTTTGCTTTGATGCACAAACTTGGCAATGCATTTGAGAGAATACTGCAGTATAAACTTCTTGTTTTTTTCTCCATCAAACTTTGTTGAAAGGTGTTTGTCGACTGTGCAATTATCCACTGACCAGCTCAACACAAAAAGCAACTGTGGTTCATTCAGAAATCCCTTTTGTCTCGAATTAGGCAGCTAATTATAAACCGAACAAGCGTATTAATTGATGCGGGTCACTAGAAAGGGCCAGTCCAAGTAATTACAAGAAGCAAAATACATGCCAAAGAAAGGAGCGTGAAGGGGAAAAAAGCATGCAGACTCACTCTGGCTCTCAAGTAAAACATTTTGTGTCCTTCAGTTTTAGGCAGGAATTCTGTTGCCTGGGAGAAACATATGTTGGTATGAGAGGAGCTTTAATTTTTCACATGTCCTAGTTTCTGCTGCTCTCTGGGGAGGACAGACCCACTGAACACAGACAGAACTGGGGATTGGTGTCTGTCCAAAAGTGCTTACAGTGAAGAAACAACTATCTGACCGATGGGGCGATCCTGAATTTTTCACAGACAATGTCACACAGATAAAGCTCAGTGAACCGGGTCTCAGTGGCAACAATGACATTTGTGTTTAACAAATACATGTATCTAACCTTTGTTAGCCTATGTCATATGATTCCACTGTGATTTGGTATAGATTTACTATTGACTTTATGTTATATAGTATATATTTACTTTACATTTATAATTATTTTTAAGCTCTTATGAGAATGTTTTAAATGAAATTTTCAGATTTTAACATCACATCATATGCAGACCAAGAAAAAGGGCACTTTCTTGAGAAAGCCCAATTTTACCTAGGTATGTATGTATTCATTAATTCATTCATTCAGTGATATTATGCTAAAATGCAGTGGTTATGTATGTAACTTTCGTTTTTTGAAGAAGGGAACGAAGACGCCACGTCGGTGAATGACGAATTGGGATCTGGCTTCAAGAGACCAATCCACTTTGAGTGTATTAAAATGAGCCAATGCACATTGACATGTACTGATTGCATCCAGCTGCAGCTGATCACAGCATGTATAAATGAGCAGCTGATGCAGCACATATTTAGGTTTTCACTGAGGAGCTGAGCCAGTGACCCGGCCGTTAGCAGCAGTACAGCACCATGGCAACGGAACGTGGTGTCTGTTAAACTTCAGGGAACAAGGGTCATATACTTAATGGAGACGTTCCATTTCTGTTGGTCACTCTGAGTCACGTCAGTTACCAATGAATTGGAATCCCTACCAAAACGCCATGGATGCTGACCCTAATGTCCTGTGGGACCCTTCCATGCCCCCTCATTTTGGCATAGGCCAGGGCTCACCACAAGAAGGCCAGCTCACTATATCAAAGCGCTACCCACTCAGCAAGACTAGAACACTGGGCAACCCATTCTGATTAGACCAGGAACGTTGCGAAAGTCCCAACCTTCCCAAAGTAGGTTCCAGAAGCTTACTCATATGATAATTCCCCAGGTGCATATGGAAATTTTGAGGTAATTATAATCCTCCCATGGAAAACACAGTTTCTAAGACTATACTGTGGAAATACACATATGAGATCATCTTAGGTCTCTACAGATATCTCCCAGCTAGGTGCCACTTGCCAATGCCTAGGAGGATGTCACACTAAACTGTAGAGTGGGCTCACAGCCTGAGGGGGCAGGGCACTCCCTGTGCTTGGTAAGCCAGGGTGATGGCATCCATTATCCAGTGGTCCATCCTCTGCTTGAAGACAGCATTTTGTGATAGACAAAGAGCTGGCCTGAGGTCCTGAAGCTTTGCATCCAATCAACGTAGCATCTTAAGGGCCTTTCAGAAGAGAGCAAAGCTAGGGCTGGAGGCCAGTGCGAGTAGGAGCAGCGTTTTCATAGACAAGAACTTCAGCTCAACTGCTGGCAAAGGCTTAAATGAGTCCTGATGTAGTGTTCTCAAGTGCAGACCAGCATGTGTTTAAGGTAAAGACACAAAGCTCCTCCCCCTTTCAAGGTGACAGCTCTGAAAGGAGAAGATGACTCTTCCACAACTGCCACCTTAGTGTGATTAGTGCCCCGGCGCCTGAGGCAGCGATTGCCCAATGCCAGATAATGACCAGATCCAGAAACACACAAATCTATGCTGCTTCAAGCAAGACCCACATAGTCTTCCGAGACATAACGTTAAGTTTGCCAAATGCAATATCATCTTTAAAAAGACGCACCCATGAATGCTCTTTTAGTGTGCTGAAGAACACAGGGGATATGGCCGTTTTCAACACACAGGGGGGTAGTGCAGCCTGATGTGTGTAATTCATTCGACAAGGAATAACCACCGCCACTGAAACGCCATACCGCCAGCTGCAGAGTAAAGACTCGAAGCAGGTCAGTCTTGATTAGGGAGCAAAATGACACAAACTGCTAGCCTCCGAAGCGAAAAACTGAATATGCGCTGCATCAGCTGCTCATTTATACTCATGCTGTGATCAGCTGCAGCTGGATGCAGTCAGCGCATTCCAGTGTGCATTGGCTAGTTTTAAAACATTCAAAGTGGATTGGTCTCTCGAAGCGAGATTCCAGTAAGTCCAGTTAGACGTGATTTGGAGTGACCAACCGAAGGGGAACTATTCAACCAAACAAAAAAAAAATTGCATTCTCAGTTTGTTCCACTTTTGCCCTATAGTTCTGGATTGGGAAAGTAGAAAAATGTAATATAATGTAATTTTATTTTATTTTATTTTCATTGACATAGCAGTGACCAGTCATTTATTACTTGTAGATCTGTTCAAATTAATTAAACTGTAATTAAAGTTAAGGTTAAAGTTAAACTGTTTTGAATGACTGTTTTCAAATAGGTTTCCCAAATGCTTCCACACATATTAGGTTCAGCAAGTCTTTCTGGCCCAGAGACACATTAAAACAACTGTAACTGGGAGTCAACCTACAAATGGCCTACTTATTGTCTTTGCATATTAAACTGGGAGAAGAACAAGTTTTTAATATTGAAAAGAAATGACATCATCTTTGATTTCCAGGCCGAACACCCACACAAGTGTTTAAATATTTGCCTGCTTGCAATTTTTACTTATTTGGTTGGTCACTAAATGGGTTTACTTCATTGGACCCAGGAAGACATTTGGAGCCAAATTAATGGTAATTACTGGCTCATTTTATGAGAATCTACTTAATGAGCAGATTTCCAGGAACAAATGGTGCTCATAAAAGAGCTGGACAGCTGTATATCAGCGACAGCCTCCAGTCTGGCCACAGTGCTTCTTTGATGTGCTCTAGGCCGCCTCTGCTTTTTACTTAAACACCATCAGGAGGGTGTAAATGATTTGAAGTGCTGTAGTATGTTGCACTTGATTCCTGCTGATCCTGTTCTTAAGTCGTTATTAAACTCTTCTACCTCTCAGCCCCTGTATAACAGCTCGTTGTCTCTACACCCCTTTCTCTGTTACCAGCTAGGTTAATTAAGTGAGTAATTCAGCTTGGAGTTCCTCTGGGCTTTCAGAGCAGGTAGGGAAAATTGACTTGAGCCTTTTATTTCAAGAAACCTGGCGAGAGCCGCGTGCATCAATAACAGCCTGAAGCCTCTTGGCGAGCAGCTTTTACATCCCACAAACAAGAGCAGCTTTGCGGCCATTAATGACCTCCGAATGTCAGCAGTTTAAGGTTTTCATGTGCTTACCAGCAACTTTTTTTCCCCTCATGTTGAGTTGTCTCAGCATAATCAAAAATGTTGATGAAAGCATTTGTAGGGGATAGATCAATGCTTTTTTTAAAACTGTGTTTTTAAACTTTAAAATGTAATTAATTCTAGTTAAACCACTATTAAGCTCCTTAAAAAAAAAAAAAACTAAAGATAATAATAAAAAGCAATATATTGTTTTGAAAATAATATTGTTTTTTTTTTATTGATATGGAGGAGGCTAATTTGAGCTAGTTAAAAAAAAAAACAATTCACCAAAAATCACATTATTAAAAAAGATAATTAAATAAATACTAATAAAAACATGAAAAATGTATTTTTATAGTTTTAATTTATAGCACCTTAAGTATTTTTTTATGTAATTTAGACTGCATCAATGCCAACATTGAAAGAAATTATAAAAAAATGTTGTTAATTAAAAATGTCAAAAACATACTGATGAACCCCAAATGAATATATACAAGCATATATGCATGCATGCAAGACAAAAAAAAATTCTATATGGTGTCATGAACTGAGACACTAAAATTAATTTTGACATATGAATGGTCATTGTGCTAAAAACATCCTGTAAGCTTCAGATCTCAAAAGTTTTTTTATCAAAACCACTATCATCAAACATGATCGACAATTAGCATACAGTTTGTATTGGAGTTATGGTTCTGTTCTAGGCAAGAACGTCCTGAGTATCCATGCAGCTTAGCATGTATGAGAGCCGGGAGAGCAGCAATAACCCCCCCAGGGTAAACAGAATGGAACCAACAAATGTATTGCAGATATTGTTCAATTTATAGTATGATTAGTCTGATTTAAGAAGAACCAGAAGGCTGGGGGAATTGGGAGTTGGGAATGGAGGAGGGGAATTAATTATAGAGCATACAAAGACTACTGATAGTACTGGCGGACCTTATGGATGCTTAGAGCGGTGTTGTATTCCTATAGGTGGAAGGTGGTCAGCTGAGAGTCCTCTGACGTAGGCTTACATAACAAAACTAATGCTACGCTAGATTATTAATCAAAATCCCAGAAGTGTCCATCTGTGAGGAATGTACTCTATCAGGCATACGCAATATTAACCAATCATAGCAGTGGACATTTATTCTGAGTCTACAAACCACCGTGCCATTTCAAACGTCAGAGCGTTTTGATGAGGGGGGTTAAAAGCAGGACATCAATGTACTTTAAATCCAAGTCCAAACACACTGATTAACTTGAATGAACTACTCAACGTTGAACATGAGAGAGTGAACCGTTTGAGGGAGCATGTTTGATTTCTGCTCCAATTCACTTGGCTGCAAAGCTGTTTGAGCAATACAATATGAAAAAAAAATAGATGATGTTTTTTTTCTCTTTCTTTAAAACTGAAAAATCAGTTTTGAACACATCTGAGTGACTTAAAAATGCAGCGAAGCTGGTTAGTGTTACTGCTTTTAGTTCCATTTAGAAATGCAAATCATTTCTATGCAACACCTTATTGTTTTTCCAGAATGTTTTTCTTGCGCGTTACATTATTTATTTGCTTTGTGCTGGTCTAACTTTTTCTACAAAATCCCGTATACGCATTGTGACAGTTGCTCCTGTCACATTTGTTTTCCTGACTCGCTGTTCTTCTGCGCAGTAGAAGGTCACGGGAGGCACGTGCAGATGCTGAACCGGTCCCGCGAGAGAGCGGCGTTCTCTGGATCCTGCAAACAGCAGTCAAGCGTGTCTAACAGGAACAGGGACTCGACGCTGTGACATAGCCCACTTTATTCAGAGTACACATGCACACGAGAGAGAGAACGAAGCTGATCAGCTCTAAAAGGACAGGTGTTCTGCAATGATGCACAAGAGACTTTGATTGTTGTGTGAATTGGTGTGACAGGTGTTCTACTGTAATGTCTAAATATGCGCCAAAACAAAGCTGGTGAGAAAAGTTAAAAAGCTCTTTGAAGGGAGTTCTCGCATAAAAATGATGAAACTATCATCATTTACTCACTCTAATTATGTGCTTGTGTGATTTTTCAAATCAGAACGATTTATGAAACCGCAGTTATTGTTTAGGCATGTAATCTAGTGACTGATGAATGGACTAAAAAGATTCAAATCGCTTTGGTGAAGCTAAATCACCAATACGGGCATCAAAATATGCATGGAAGTTTTTTATAGAATTATAGAATTTCTAGAATTGAGATATAAAGTCAAAATTTTCTTTTTTGGTCTCAAAACTGGACTTTATTACTTATAATTTAATTGCGAGTTTACATCACGCAATTCTGAGAAAAAAATTGTGAGATAAAGAGTCACGATAACCTTTTTTATTTTTTTTATTCGGTGTATAAAACCACTTCCATTGAATTTTGAAATACAAATTCACATAAAAAATCGCAGTTGCCTTTTTTATTTATGATTTATTCTGTGGCAGAAACAAAAATAACTGAAGATGTTAACTCAAAATTCAAAAAATAAAAGAATTGTGTGATATAAATGCAGAATAGCTAGATGACCTAAAAAGTCACAAATACATATATTATTTTTGATCCCATCGCAGAACCAGACTTTCATCAATATGTGTGCGATGCGAAACAGGCCTTAGTTTCAAACTCACATCAATAGTGGCCAGATGCAGCGGCGAATTGCAAGTCTCTGATGTTTAAAATCCGGATCAGCTGGATGAGGAATATTTCATATGTGAGGAAGATTCTGTATTCCGTGTGTTGGTTAGCTGTTAGCCTCTAGAGCTTTGAGGTGGTACGCAGAAGCCTTTGATGCTTGAGATCCAGCTCCCGAAAGGGATCTTCAATCTGTCTTTCTGATGTTTAGCAGCTTCAATACCTTCTGATAAAGCTTCTCTCCCTGGAAATCCATAAAGCATTATGCGCAGGTGATGAGAATTCTTCGCGCTGCCCAATGACCATCTACCGATAAGCTATCTCCGCTAGTGTCTGTGGTATTTCAGTGGTGTCTTCTCTTAATTAGGTCAGTATCTGCCCCATCCACAAACAGCCCGCACAAATGCTCAGAATGTGTGCTCAGAAGGAAATGTGACCCTGTGATGGATCATAAGGAGGTGTAATCTAAGTCAGAGAAGATAAACACAGGTGAAAGAAGGTCATCTTGTGAATTTGACCTGTTAGATCTGAGTAGATAGAGAGAAAATTGGTCTTGTCCACATGCGCCCTACATATGTGATAATAGATAAATCAGTGATAAATCAGTCCATGATGTAGTGTTTGTAGTTCAGCCGATAGAGAACAGTGCAGTCTACTGAGTTCAGTTCTCAGGGTGTGTATAAAACTGTGTTTTGTTTTTTATTCATACTTAACAAGGAAATGTTAAACTGATTAAAGGAGAAACTTAAGACAAATGCTGTTTTTCATATTTTTTATTCATCCTGAAAAGAGGTGTCCCATCCCATTTTCTATATATAAATGTTTCTGATTGCAATAATAATTAATAATAATAAAAATGAAAGTTCATTAAGCGCAAAAATGTCATTAAATGACTTTTTAAAATATATTAAAAAGTAAAACACTTGTTTTGAAATGTAGCAGTATTTCACAATAACACTGTATTTTTAATCTAATAAAAAGCCTATAAGCTTCTTTCTTAAACATTATTATCTCAATATCTTGCTAACCCCAAATATCTGAATAATACAATAGCAAAAACTTGTAAAAACTTTAAAACCCTGAAGCTTTTTCTAATCATTGAGCAATCTTGCAGTCCATGCTTGACATTGTATATACTTATAGCTTTGAATAAAAAAATATTTTTATGTCAAATAGGAAAATTCCTCTTACGCATTCTCACCTCTGCTTGGCTGCACAATGAATACAAAAAATATCTGGCAAATGCATAAATGTAAATCGTAATGACAGATATGAAGATTAGTCCTTGTTCGAACAACGCTGAAAGTGATATTTTCGCAGCACAAATAAAATCATAATTGAATAAGAGTTTCCTCTATTAATTATCTATCCGACGAATAGCGCAAAATGCTTAAATAGTGCAAGCAAACAATTTTGTGGGCAGTCATGAGTCAGATTAACAAATCATCTGTCAAAACGGCATCGACAAAACTCTGTGGGTATTTTAACACATTTCCATTTTCACCAGACACATTCATCTTGTGAATGGCCAAAGCACTTAGCTTGCAAAACAAGATGCGGCTCTGAAAATGATTGTTTTGTATTCTGTGCTGGTAATGATGCCTTGTTTTGTTGAATTAGCGATCAGTCTGCAATGTCATTGATGAATGAAGGCCACTGGGAGGCCAGATTTCTCAAATATACCAGTTCTATTTATCTTGTTTGCGAGTCAATGAAAGAAGCCTAAGGAAATCAGAAGGTCTGCACTTTAGATTGAATGTATGTGTGAACATTTAGTTCTCTGTGTTTCGCTCTTTGTTAACAATACAGTGCTATTGATGATTCGGTAATTCTCCTCTTTCGTCAAATGTGAGAAAGTCTTAAGGGAATAGTTCACCCAGAACTGACAATTTGCTGATAACTTACTCACTCTCAGGCAAGAAGTAACTTAAGAAGAACAGATCACTTGCTCACCAATAGATCTTCTGCACTGAATGGGTGCCGTCAGAATAAGAGTCCAAACAGCTGATAAAACCCTCGCATTAATTCCACAAGTAATCCACACCACTCCAATCCATCAGTTATTGTGTTGTGAATATACAAATCTCAATGCTAATGTCAACAAGGAAATGTTTTTCCTTGTAAATGACTTCTGATACAGACAGCTTTTTAACCGGAGAAAGCAATAGCGTGATCAGAGAATTTATTCCAAACTGGCAGCTTTTTTTATTACTTCAAGACATTAACCGATTGGTGTTTATCAGCTCTCGTTCTGACGGCACCCATTCGCTGCAGAGGATCCATTGGTGAGCGAGTTCAGATGAACCTTTTCGGACGATTCGATAAACCCATGTATACGTTGAATGGCCTGAGATTACTTTTTTGCCAGTCTAAGCTATTCCAACTGAGAAAACCTCGTGTATATAGTCCATCATGCACCACAGGTGTTGACAAAAACATCCTCAAGCGCGTTTTGTGCGGAGGACTACTTGCTTGACGATACAAAAGCTCCAAGCTGTGCTGAAAGTTATCAATTTGGGTAATCTACCATTTCTCTCACACTCTCTCCGTCGGTGGACAATTACAATATTTATGAGTACAGGCTGAGATATAGAACGACGATTTATTCTACTACTTTATCTTCGTCCTCTCTTTAGGAGGTTTATTTTAATGAAAGTGCGGCAGAAAATCAGTCAAGCATTTGTCAGTGTAATTGTACAACACAATGACATGAATAAATATGAGCTGACAACGCTGGTTTAAATACGTCTGCAGAACAGGGGATTAGCCAAAGTCCTCTTTTCTTTATTTTCGTGTTCTCTTCCTCTCTTTCACCCATAAACCATCATTTAATTGACAGGAAATAAAACATTCATTGGTTTGACCTTTGCGAAGAATTATAGAAAGAGTGCGAGCGGGCCAGTTAATAGGATGCTGAGAATAGCTTTAGCGTGTTATTGTAACGCCTTTGCCCATGAATGACCTAATTGAGTGTGACTCAGATGGTTATCAGATATGATTGTGTTAAAGCTGATTTAAATCGTCAACACATGTCCAGAAATTTGATATAACTTAAATTGTCTAAGACAAGAATGGCAATTACTGAACGGCTGGGTCGTTCTTATGCAGTACATTGTAATTTTCCTATTATGCACACCACCTCTGCCAAAAGTTTGAGGTCAGAGAAAGACTTTTATGCCCAACATGAACGCATTTATTTAATGAAAAATATTGGGAAATATTGTTACATTTTAAGTGAACTCTGTTCTAAAAATGTATTGCTTTGAGTTGTATTTTAAGTTGCATTTTCCGCATTTTCAGCGTCGCATGATCCTTCAGAAATCATTCTGATATGCTGATTTGCTGCTCAAGAAAAAAAAAATAATATCAATGTTGAAAATGGCTGTTTAATCGTTTTGAGGAAACCATTGTATTTAGGATTCTGCGAAATCTTGAATATAAAAAAATATATATTTCTCATTATTAAGTCTTCGGATAAAAGCATCTGCCTAATGAATAAATGTAAATGTGAAATAACAGCATTTGCTTGAAATAGGATTTTTTTGCAACATTAGAAATGCCTTAATGTCACTTTTGTTTCAGTTTAAGGCATCCTTGCTAATATTATATTATTAGAGAGAGAATAATTGAATGACTGTCACGTCTTTGGATCCTTTGTTGTTGTTTTTGTCTCATGTCATGTGCTCTGTGTTCCCTACCTTTGTTCGTGTTAATTGTTTCATTGTCTTCACCTGTGTCTAGTTAATTTAGTGATTTCCTTGTGTATTTAAGTCCTGTGTGTTTGCATTCAGTTTGTCCGATCGCCAGGGTTAATACGTGTGGTTTTTGTTCTGCCTGCCTGCCTGCCTACATATTATTATTTTGTCCGTTTGAAGAGAATTAAATCTGGTTAAGTTTAATTATTCGCGTCGAGCGCTCCTTCACGCTAAACCACACCCTGACAATTACCTTGAAAATTTCTAAACAAATTAATAATATAAGATAGAAAAAATAATATATATATATATAATTTCTTTTTGTTTGTTAACATATTTTTTTATATATATATATATATATATATATCACATTTAGAAAACATATATGATATATAGTATTTTAAAACAATATATGCTAGATATAACAATATACATGAGACAAAATGTTCAAATATATGTTGTGTCCTCGTATTACCTTATATCCTGTCAATCTTTTGAAATATTTCTTCCTAAAACAAAAAAAAGCCAGTTTATAATGACATCATTCTCCAGCACAAAAACAGCAGCACAGACATCTGTCACTATTAGCAGTGCATTTAATTAATTCTGCGAGACGATTGTTTGAAGAACATGACTAATTAATTTTAAGCCAATTATCATTGTAGTCAGATGCGGCACTTGCGATGTTTGCACTGAGATGTCATGTGGAGCAGCTCGCCGCTCTAACAGAAATCTTCATTAGACCACAACACGGTCTCACTCCCTTTAATCGGGAAATGAAATGATGCCAGTTGATCTAAAGGAGCCAACAGGGCAAGTGATCAATGCATGAGGCCGTATGTCTAAAACATCAAAGTGTTAGCTGAAGTGTGTGTTCTCTCTGCACATTGTCAAAACAAATTGACTGTTGGAGGAAGCCGGCTTGTGTAGTGCTGATTAGCCTGACGTTCACAGGCAAGATTCTGCATGGCTCTCAGTCAACATTTGCCATGGTGTTTGCTTTTTGTTTAACCCCTCATCCTCCTTGACTGCCTGTCACAACGCTAGACCGGAATTAGCTGTCAGAAAGTTTAAGCTCAAAGCGCTACTGTAGCAAAAAAAAAACAACAGAGCTGTTCTGGTTAGCTGTACATGTCATATCGCAAAAACAAAGGAGGAGCACTCCGGATGCTAATTAGGCAAACTTTGAACCTTTTTGTATTGGTCAGGTCACATCATGAACCTCATCGGCTTCACTCATGAATATTAATTAGGTGATGTGACATTTCGGCCACTCTGAAGGCACATGAAAGGCTACGGGCTTTCTGGATTAATGCAAAATTTAGCATCTGCTGCAAAATTGAAATAGAACTCTGAACATCGTCATTTTTAAAGATATTGCATTCGAACAGTTTTGAGGTTACGGCTAATTCATTCATTTAAATGTATTTATTTATTTATGTTTGAATCAGCAGCTATATATATATATATATATATATATATATATATATATATATATATATATATATAATTGTGACTTAATATCACTATTTTGACTTTATTTCTATCAATTCTGAGAGGGGAAAAAACAGTGTAATATAAAGTTACAACTGTGAGATATAAAGTTCAAATTTATGAAGCAAAGTCGTATTGTATGATCACTATTCTGAGAAAGTATCCATATAACCTCAGAATTCTTTTTACATTTTATACTTTTGTTATTTTTTTCTCTGAATTATTAACTTTTCCCATGGGGAAAAATAAAGTCTGAATTGTGGAATAAAAACTACCTTTATACCTTTTATTTCTTGTATTCATTTGCAGGAACGAGCTGTGTTAGATTTTGTTTCTGTTTATCTTTATGTTTTATTTTTATTTGTTAAAGGGATAATTCACCTTCAGTCGGTCAATACTGACTTGCATAGTTTTTTTTGTTTTTTTTTGCAAACTATGTAAGTCAATAAGGACCAGCAACTGAAGGTGAAACGTTCCTTTAATGGGGATAGACATATTAATTTATTTAAATTTATACTGTTAAATTGTTTGAAAAGTGAAAAGTTAAAGTTAGACCCTTGGCGTAAGATTCTCCCCTCAGAATTGGGGCAGAAAGCTCCCAGTGGCATGTATTTGCTGGTGTTTTATTTATGTAGTTTCATAATTATCATAATTCATGCAGTTTATATTTAATAATTAATTCATAGAATTATATGAATCCTAAACGACATGCAACAGTGCACAAAAATATCAGCGAAGTAGCAGCCGTCCATAGTCTTTCCAGGTATTTTATGGTTATTTTCAGATCATATGCTGGAATTGGACTAAACATTTATTAGTACATTTTAATAGAAAATACTACAGTATATCTATCTTTCTATTTCATATTTAATTCAATGTTTGTTTATTTTTTGATAATTATTTGTGAAATTCACTGGCTATTACCGAGTGAAAATAAATACCATTTATAAAAAAAACATTTAGCTAGTTATTTTAATTAAATTTTTTAAATATTTTTTTTATTTATTTGCGCTAGGCATCTGTATATTTTGATTTACCGCATTTTGTGAGATCGTACAGTAAAAAGCGTGTTTTTGGCCGTCTGTCTGATATAGCGTGCGTCTCCTGGGATCGGACCAAATGTATCATAAGAGTTGAGTTTTCAGAAAGCGCCGAGCGACTGGACAGACAAAACTCCATGAGTGAGAGTAATCTGTTGTTTACTCACTGGCACCATCGTTCTCCATCATTCAATTTTATTTGCTTTGTTTTGTGATATTCTATAGAGGAGCTGACTAGCATGACAGGAGGTGGAAATGGATATTGGTATGATCGGTGTCTTTATGTCGGAGTTTCTGATTGATTTTCTGTGCGGATGTCAAAACTCCATTTTTATCTCTCTGGCCGACTTGCGATATAGCCAGCTTTAATACAGGGCAGACTGTCCGTACTGATACAGTCTATGATAGTGCATTTGCATAAGAAAATAACTTGGCACCAAGGAGATTACAAAAGAATTGGAAAGCAATACTTCTGGCCCGCTGTGCGTATCTGGATACTGTTGTTTGTGGGAAGAAAATATCTAACGGAAGCCAAAGCCTGCTTGAAGAGAGTCTTCTGTGCTTTGTGAATCGCTCATGTTCGGATTCAGAATAGTCCCTTTGCTTATGTAAAACGAGTCCGTGTAAAGATGAATGCGATCTTGTTACTGATTTCGATGCAGTTAGAATGAATGCGGGCTAATGTTTTCAAACTTAAAAAAAATATTTTGGATCAGTAAAATTCATTGTTTTTGTGAATTGAAGCAAATGTTTCTCAAAACCATTTTTTGTTTCTTTTTTAAAAAAAATGTAACAACAGAAGGTTAAGTTAAGAATAACTGAATTTTCCTTTGAAACAATTACAATGATTATTATTATTATTATTATTATTATTATTTCTTTTTATTATTATTTATTTATTTATTTTTATTTTAGTTAGAATGAATGTGGACTGATGCTTTCAAACTAAAAAAAAACCTTTTAAGTACAATTTGGGAATGAATTTAGAATGTTTGTTTTTAAATAGTTTTTTTTTTTTTTTTTTTTTTACTTTAAACAACCATATTTTTAAACTTAAACTTAATTTTTAAAACTTTAAACTTTAAATTTAATTTAATATTTCATTTCATTATTGTTGTTGTTTTATTTTATTTACTTTATTTTTATTTTTTTATTTACCTTAATGTTTTCTCTTTACAAAAACATTAAGGTAATAATTATAATTTCCTCAATAATTATTATTATTATTAGTATTAATTAATTGTTGATGATGTTATAATAACATGAGGTTTATATTAACAATGTAATATATGTTTTGTTTTGTTTTTTTGTTTTTGGTTATTTTTACAATTTATGTCTTTTACAAATAGAATGATTGCATTGGTTTGACATTAGGTTGGGTTAGTAATAATGTAAATTGTGAAAAATGATTATTTCTTTACTTTATTTCCTTTAAAAAAAGGACAATTTATGTACTGTAAAATGTTGTGTAAAAGCCAGTGTAAATTCATGTTCTTATCTTTACTTTAAAAAACTCTTTTATTGCACTTTTTATTGATTTTTAAAAGCTTATGGAACATAAAACACAGTGAACTGTGCGTCTAATGTCATTTCATTACAGAGCGCGTTAAAGAACATGACAAGTTTTACTGCTTACAACTGTACAAGGTGAGACAGTTAAATGTTCCTATTACATCAGATCGATCTGCAATAAAACAATGAAGCGTGAAACATTTCTAACTAAAATATCTAATTCATGAGGATAAACCTTGTCGGATATAAAGTAATCGCTAGAACGTAAAATAAAACTCGCTGATTTTCACGTAGGTTTTGTTAGTGTGCTTTGGCAGTGATCCGTCAGTAGAGAAGAAAGGTGACCTGAAGCTGTTTATTATTTCTCTCCTGAGACAGAAACACCCTAAAGTGCATTAACAGTCTGCGACAGGCACTGAGGCAGGAAGCGCTGCAGGGCTGCTGAGTTCACCATCAGCTGCATTAAAATGCAAGAGCAGCAGTGCATCGCTGGACCTCAGAGATAGATAAATCAACTATTAAATAAACAAGCGCAACGTATGCACTCTGCTACAAAAAAAACGCTCGCGCTGCATGAGCGACTCTCACGCTCGGGAGAGAAAGCTAGAGGACATCTAGCTTTCTCTCCTCCGCTTTTCTTCTGCTTAGTCTTTCATCTCATAATCGCATGCAATTTCAGAAGCAAGGGAGGTTAAGCAACGGACCAGTTCTTGTTCTCGTTCTTGTTTTTGACCACTGAACAAGTTCTCTTATGCTCTTAATTGAATTCAAAGTATAAATGTATTTGGGTGAAATCCCCTGCAAACACCATCTTTAGCTTTTATGAGGCAGCTGGAGCATGTTGGGCTGATGCACGTTCCACAGCAGCACAGATTTAACAGCCTCAAGATGTTTGTAGAAAGTAATGAACATTTCAGTCGGTTTTTGACACAAAGCTACGGTATGGTTTAGGAAGACGTGTTGTATTTTCATGCATTTATATTAAAAAGAATGGCAACAACAGCAAAATACATAAAAAAAATAGAAAAAATAGAAAATAATTCAGGCTTCAGAGCAATTTATTAAATTTAATTCAATATTTGTTGAACAGCATGAGGTTTAGTGAATTTATTTACATTGCACTTAAGAGAATGGATAGTCTTCAAAAATACTTTCTCAAAAAAAATAAAATAAAAAAAAAGTCATTTAGGTTTGGAGCAACCTGACATGTAAATAATGACGGAATTTAATTGAATTTAATTTAACTTGGAAGAGTTTCACAGAAGAAAGTAAATAATTCAGGCTCAGAGCAACGTGAGGTGTAAATAATTTTAGTTTTTTATGTTTTGAATGAACAAATTATTCAATTTAATATAAAATATCGTTCAAAATGTAATTTAAAATGTATTGTTTGTTGAACGACATGAGGTTCAGTTAATAATAACCAAAATTTCCTTGTCGTTATTATAAAATCCATCAAATAATAATCAACAGTATTATTAATTCTTCTTAAAAAAACAGCAATTGTAAAATAACATCAATATTTGGTGACAGAAGGTTCTTCGGATAATAAAAAGGTAAGAAAGAGATGGTTCTTTGAAGAACCGCTGACTGAATAGTTCTTTGTGGATCCAAATTCTTCTTTTATGGCATTGCACTGATGAACTTTTTAAGCACCTTTATTGTTTGTGTGCATATATGATATTCTGCTATTTTTGTATTCCTAAGTTGTGGTTATTCACTGTCCCTTTAATAACTTGTCACATGACTTAATCGTGTTCTTTTACACACACCCAAAGCTGCCGGGTGAAATACACACACACACACACACACACACACCCATACGTTTAAAGCAAAGCGTCGTGTTCTACAGCCCTATGCACACGGTGCCTCAGAGAGCAGGGTTAGAGGAATGGGATGATCCCTCATAAGCTGAAGCTCGGCTGTGGTTCACTGTGTCTTTGATGTGAGGAGCTCATGAAGGTCTGCTGCCGAGCGCCTCACGTCCTGGGGAAGAGTTCAGGAAGCTTTATCGAGTGGGCCTTCGGGAAAACAGCATTTTTCAGAGGCCTGACCCAGCTCAGAGGAAATGTGCCCCCGCTCAGGAGATTTTATATTCTTTGACATCGGCTTTGCGATTAAATAATTGAATCAGAGATGCATTTCGATTTGGTTTGTGTATATATTACAGTGTAAAATAAATGTTTGTTTATTTCTGCGATGGAAAAGTATATGATCCCGAGGTTGCACGAGAAGGCTTTACATATAAAATTGTCTCCACTTGAAAACATCTGAGATCACGGGGGATTTGCTGTGGTTTGTTGGCTAAAATTAAAACGGGAACGTAGTGACTGCTGATTTTCGAACAGAACAGCATAACTGACACCTAAAAATAAGACGTGATAGATGAAGAGCGTGTCGCCTCCCGCTGTGTTCAAGGCTTTGGACTCCCATGGGCGGCAATATTCTCGGATGCTGAATATTAGCTGTATTTATATTGACTGCATGTGGCCTCACATGACGTGAGAGTGACATAAGCCGCTTATGCCTAGCGACCTGCGAGACGGGAAAGCGGGCGAGAAAAAATGAAGCTAATATTCCTCTCCATCACACCCCGTTATGTAATATAGCCCCCACACACACACACACATAATTTAGAGCCGAGTCACACACCTCAAGGGAAGTGGTGATGTTACCGATTCATAAAAGTCTGACGTTTTAATCAAACACCATGGGGCATCGTTGTCTGTTTATTAGTTACCTATTTGAAACATTAGAAAACTTTGAGTTCGATCAATCATTGTATAACCTTGAGAACCTCTTTAAGGGGAAAAATGATTTCTGCTACTGTAATGCTCTTCGTTGTAAATGTAGTCCACCCAAAAATGAAATCCTGTCATTTAGTCCACCTGATGTCGCTCCATATCTGTATGACTTGCTTTCTTTTGTGAAAGACAAAAGAAGAATGTCGGTAGACAGAAATGTATGCACAAAGTATGTAGTATGGAAGTCGATGCTGAAGACAAATCAAAGATATTGTTAGGAATGTTGGTAACCAAACTGTTTCAGTTCTATTGACTTCCACGGAACAGAATGAAAGTAGAATTGACATCAAAGGGACCTGAACCCATTTTGTTTCCAACACTCATTCATTCTTCTTGTAAAACCTGAAAGAAGAGATTTAAGTAATCAAACGGTTTTGGTTCCAGTGACTTCTATAGTATTTTGACTATCTCACAAAAGTCGATGTGATTCAGAAATATTTGGTTACCAACATCCCTTTTTTCATCTGTGAAACACAAAAGAAGATATTTTGAAAAATGTTGGTAGCCAAACAGTGTCTTCTATAATATTTGGGTCTTCTATAGTATTTTTTGCCTGTTCTATTGAAGTCAATGGAATCTGAAGCCATTAGGTTACACACACCGTTTACTGCGTTTGTTAAATCAAACATATTGTGAAGAATGTTGGTAACCAAACTGTTTTAGTTCTAGTGACTAAAACAGAGGATAGTTTAAAACACTGTGTAAGTCAATAAGAACCTGAAACCTGTTGGTTACCAACATTCCTTCTTTCACCAGTGAAACACAAAAGAAGATATTTTCAAGAATGTTGGTAAGCACACCGTTTTGGGTTCCACTTACTTCCATTTGAATTTCAGCTTTGTCCTAAAAAAAAAGTCAATGGGATACAAAAATATTGCGTAAAATGTTGATAACCAAACAGTTTCAGGTCCCAGTGACTTCCATTGGACCAAAACTACTATAGAATTCAGTGAATCCTGAAACAGTTTGGGAACCAACATTCATTATTTCGTCTGTGAAACAGCAAAGAATATACAATAGTCAACATTTGATGTGGATCAAAACCATTCAACAAAGTTGCCTTAAAGCCTAAAACCAAACTGTGTTCTTGTCTTAGACAACTCTGACGATCTGATCCACATCGAATGTTGAATATGTATTTTGAAGAATGTTTGTAACCAAACATTTTTGGGTCCCATTGATTCTCATAGGAATATTGTCTATACGCTGGAAGTCAAAAACAATTTGGTTACCGACATTCTTCAAAATATCATTTTTGGAATGACATGAGGGTGAGTAAATGATAAGATAATATTGGACTATCCTGTTTAGTTCAAGCATATTTAGCTATTATTGCTTCCTATGTCTATCTATGTGGAAAGGTTTGACCACCTGTCTGTTATTGCAAATGTCTTGTGATGCATTATGATTAGTGAGAGATTAACAGAAGTGGAGTATTACAAAGATTTTCAGAGGGACAGAAAAATCCGCCTCAATCAGCAACACCTTGATTCCATCTGCCAGCCTCACAATTAATACTCCAGCTGGGAAACTCTACCCATCCATCGTTCCCTCTAATTCCTCTTCTGTCTCTGTGTCTCGTTCCGTCTTCTCCTGAGACTTGCTCGGGGTAGGATGCAGTGGTGGATGATGGGAAAGCAGCTCAGCGGGCCAGTCACTATTTAGCACCGCCTCTCCGCGTAACTTTCCCGCTGCGCTGTCAACCACCCCGGCTCCCTCGTGCCTCTAACAAGCTGCTAAACTCTGTCCCACATCCCTGCGGAGAGCCCACCTGAACATGGCGGCTATGCTGCTCCCCGTGAGGATGTTTTATTAGATTCACAGCAGAGGAAAACCTGATTTAGCTCAACTGGTGGGTGGAGAGCAACAGCGTTCCCTAAGAGAATGAAGTGCTTTTAATTATGGTGTCTCCCATTACAGCTCCTGTTCACCTTGCTTTCGATAATTTAAGTGTATAATTCATTTATTTTCTTCCGTGTTGTCTTTCTATTATTCAAATAACTGAGAATTAGACTGCTGGGTTTTAAAGGAAGTAATGGAGCTGTTGAGTAAAATAGGGAGATGCTATTGTTGCTGTTATTTTAAAGCTGTGTTTTTGGCTACCTGATCTCATGAATGTGTGTACAAATAGCACACCAAATAAAAATAAAAACTTAGTATAGATACGCAAAAATAGACATCGGCGTGTTTATGCTACGTGATGGGTAGGATTAGGGTTTTATCATATGTATGAGAGAACTGTGTATTATATGCACGCCAAACACACGCATGTCATATATGCGCCAAAGTCATTTTTTGTATATCAATACCACGGATTTGTTGTAGTTTTTATATTTTCAGCAACAATTTTCAGAGATCCTGACTGGAAAAATAACTAAAAAACAAAAAAAAAAAACTAAAAATGACTAAAAAAGCTAGCTTTATATATATATATATATATATATATATATATATATATATATATATATATATATATATATATATATATATATTATTATTATTTTTTTTTATTTTTTTAAAGATGTAGTAATAAATAAATAAACAAACTAAATACAGATTTTGTGCACTAACTGATCTTTATTAATGAATAACTGTTTATGTTTATTAATTATTAAACATAATTATTATTAGCAGCAGCATCTATGACAACAATGATAATAATTAAAAACGTTCATATTAATTTTAATTAATGAAAATGTTTCTATCGATAATAATTCATCTTTAATATCTCAGTTGTTTCTTCTGTACAGCAATGAGATTAAATATATTCAATATTTGTGTCATATTATTGCTGTTTATTAACAGTTTTCCATTTGTATTTCTCTCTCTCTCTCTCTTTGTCTCTCTTTGTGTAAATACTTAAAATATGCATGACTAAGAACACCATTAAGTCTCCTGGGATATAAAAAAGCAATGCTAAATGAAAATGAAATGTTGTCACTGGGTTGCCCAGCATGCACATTTTAGATGCACCCTTGAAAGTGCTTCTTATTTTTGGTTTGGTTGAATGTCAGAATTAAAATAGGTGCATATATTTTAGCTGTACCATTTGCTTTGTTTTTGGGTGAGTTGTTTACCACGTTAAGCTGTGTTTACAGTGCCATGAATAACCTCCATCCCAGACTCGATTTCCTCTACTGTCCCTGTAGGTTCAACTAATCGCATTTACTCCCCTTGACTAGAAACAAATGGTGCGATCCTCTCCCTCTCATATCGCGGACAGTGGTTTGTCCCTCTGGGTCAGTCATTAATAATGTGCAAGATGAGTCACCTGCAGCTGAGAGGGAACTGGCCCATAAACGCCTGGGCAACAAGACTGTCAAAAACCAACCAATCCTTTCTAATATATGACCAGGGCTAGGCTCAACCAACACATTTCCCCATATCATTAATTAAGGGAATTAAGGTAAAGGAAATATTTATATAAATGCCTCCACTGTCTGTGGCTGCAGCTGATAGATCATTAATCAGTCTCCGGCCTTTGTGTAGAAAGATCAGCATCATGGACGGGATCTTAAAGCCGGGCTTAAATTAGACTGGCCTTGAAGGGCGCAGACTGTACTTTACTGGCAAAGAGTCTAATTATAATGTTCGCCTAAACGGCAGAATGACGGGCTGTCAGTCATTCTAAATAAGGGTTGGAAACCCCATTTGTAATGTAATGTAATCAGCGTTCAGCTTTTGTTTAACGCCCTCTGAAACAAATGATCTCACGCTTCATGCTAAAATCCTGTTGAAACAGTACGTTCAAAGTATCTAGAATGTGACTATACCTCTATTTTCACAATTAAAAAAAAAAAAGTTTCTTTGATATAAACCTGTTCAGTTTCCCCAGGCTAACACCGAACTGGCTATTAATCAGTTACACACACGTCTAAGGGGCTTTTTCCCAGGCGTTCCGTTTTATTAAAGCTTCGGATGAAAGAAGGACTTTCGCCTCCGTTCTTTGATGAAATGCCGAGGGGTCACGGGGCAGGAGAATTCAACATTATCTCTTTACATTATTCCATTAACTTTCATTCCAGTCAGATATTTATTAACGCGAGAGCGATAAGAGCTCCGCAGTGAGGATTTTTCATCTAGACTTAAGGCAAATGGGCCGCAGGGCATTCTGTCTAAGTCAAAGAAGTTTCTTTTGACCTTTTCATCGACCTCCTTGAGGGATTTTCCATTGTTGTTTCCTTTCTTGTGTCTTGTTTTGTTTTAACGCTTCGTGTATGTGTCAGTTCTGTTCTTTTGACTGGGCCGCTATTAATACAGAGAGGTGATTGTTCGAGCTTCTGTATCTCTGCTGCCCCTCTCAGGACAGAAGCTGCAACTACATTTTTTTTTTTTTTTTTTTTTTTTTTTTTTTAAACACTGACCCCTTTCTCTCTCCCTCTCGTTTGTGTGTGTGGGTATGTTCGGAATATGACTCAGCATGTCTCTTTATGGTCAGTAAATCGTGTCTGTCTGTTCAGAGTAAGTGGGTTATATCAGGCTGTAGTACTCTAGTGAGGAATCATTCCCATTACACACACATACTCTATTAACCCATATACCTGCATCGCGCAAATCCACTTATGGACTCAGAGGGGTAAACAGCAAATCGTAATGAAATCTTAAAGCTTGCCTTAAAATTTTATTAGTTTAAGCCTGAACCGTATTGATTCACGTCAGATTGTACACAGCTGTTTTGCACCGTATTTATATTTGATGGATGAAGTACATAAATCATGCAGGTTGTTTGAGTTAAAGTACAGTTATTGCGATCAAATCGTATTCCCGTATAAAGTTATGTTTGAGCCAAGAACATTCGCTGACTTGAGTTTTGTCCCGGGCCCGGATCAATGAATCAGTGAGTCATTACCTGCTGGAATCCCACCGGTCCGAATCACAGATGAATCGTTCGGTGTGAATTGCGATTTGCGACAAAACAGGGTGCTTTATTTTGAGGAGGAGCGGGTTTATACATAACTGTGAAGTGAATTTGACCGAAAATTCAAAATAATCTTAATAGAATAGTTTCATAAACACGTCCCCGATGAGCCGGTCTTTTAATAAAAACAGATTTGGAAAAATTTAGCATTGCATTATTTGCTCACCGATGGATGCGCTGCAAGATGTTAACGGATGGTCTGCATTTATGTGGATTATTATTGCAATGTTTGAACTCTCGTTCTGACGGCACCCATTCACTGCAGAGGATCCATTGGTGCAGTTACCTAATGCTAAGATATCTCCAAATCTGAGCTATTCCTTTCAGAAATATAACCTAAAAAAGGTGCTCTCTCTGTATTGCCTTGCTCCTCCTTCAATAGGGCCTATCATTTATTATCTGATCTGAAATTGTGCAGGATGACTTATGCATTAAATTAAGGTTAGGAGTTAATAATGATGATACGCTTAGTAAGCACCGTAAATAATGTATATTACTAACGGTGTGAATTTATAATAAATGTATAAGTTCTGGTAAGGAGCTCATGCGTATAGTAAACACAATAGTTTCCCTCAGAATGCTTTTTTTTGTAATTTATCAGTATTTGTGTCCTCTTAAAAGTCATACAAACCCCAATGGCCTTGATAAAAAGTGTTGAGGTTGAGAAGTGTTGAGAGCTGAAGGAGTTTCACTTCTGAGAGAAAGATGAGGGAAGCGCATTTTGATGGATAACTCCAATATGCACTAAACATCCAGGGATCAAATGTGCAGATGAAAACAGCAGCAAAAAGATAAAGAAATGTCTCGGCATGCCCTATAGGGGAGAGTAAAAACAGAGGGTCAGATTTGTTCAATTGTGTGCTTTTGTAGCTTAAGAGAGGAAGAAAAACAAGCGAGCTAAAGAAAAGGCAGCGGATTAGACACACACACACACTCGGTGTGATTATAAATCAAGTGTGTGTGTCAGGCCGCTCTCTATGATTCTGATGCAGCAGCAGAAATGCGGCTCCCGCTGCTCCTCTCTGACGGGGAGTTTGCTTCGAGTGATCTGAATGTTGGGGAGAATTAACATTGAAATGATTCTGCTGACAGTTTCACGCTATCTGCTGCACATTCCCTCACAAACAGGCCGCGTGAATCCTAATGACATGCCAAGCAAACCTCCCAAACACCCTCCGGATATGGTTTGAAATCGCAGGAATGCATAGGGATGAGGAGCTCGCCGTGAACCCGCTTTAGACGGCCACATATGGCGCGTGTGCACGTATGTGTGTGTTCGTTCGCTCGCCGAACAAAGCAGGCAGAGAGAAAAAAAAATTATAGGCGCGAGCTAACACAAATATGCACCGAAAACATTCAACTAAGAATTTCACTTAAAGAAATGGAAAAGGTTTAAGCTCATTGTGTATTGAATATTTTCTATGCATGTATGTTGAATAATATTCAATAATGGCATGTTTCGTTAATTGGAAAGATACATTTAAGTCTCTTCTGCTTTACTAGGCTGCATTTATTAGATCCAAAATACAGCAAAAACATGTCACAATATTACTGTTTTTGCTGTATTGTGGATATATTCTTTTGTGTGTGTGTGTGTGTGTGTGTGTGTGTGTGTCGCCAAGATAATATTTACTCATTCTAACATAGTTTAATTAAAGTTTTAGTACTAAAATGAATACAATTTATACTGAAATAAAATAAATAAATTTAAAAGAATTATCTATATTGGCATATTTTTCATTTTTAATACCAAAAATGGCTATTAATTAAGCTTAATAAAAATAAAATAAAAACAAAAATCTGAATAGGATTTTTTTTTAAATACCAAAAATGACTATTAATAACACTTAACAGAAATAAAAATGATAACATTATCTCGAAACTAAAATTATACTGGGACTTATTTAAAATAATAGTAGATACTGTATTAACTTTGCAGTATTTAGTAAATGAGATCCATTCTGAAAATAACCAAGACACGTTTTATGTTACTTTTATATTTATTACGTATGGTGACACTCTTGTGTGCGTCTCCGTTGTGTGAAAGTCTAATATGATATTTTGAGAATGAATGTTCTTAAATGCATATACTGACCAACATAATTTTATAAATACATCAATAAGTTTTACCCATAATTTGACATCATAAATGATTATTCTCTGTTAGTCATCATTTGAACCCTTTATTTTTCTCACTTTTATACGTTCCTTTCCCCTCTAAAGACTCTACTATCGCTGATCAGGGAAAGTGTTTAGGTGGGTCAGCTTCTGTTGATTTTTGCTGATTCAACATCTGTGGTTCACAGCCGCTTTGCTTTGGGAGTTTAATTTCTCTCCTTCTCCTTCCCTTCTTTAATGCAAGGCCAGTTGTTAATTGAGAATGAAGCACCACTTTACACTACGGTGTAATTAAGCCTGTTTGGAAGAGCAAACAGGCATGTTGCTTATTAGCTAACCTGAGAAAATTAGACCACACCAATTAATGGGCAACAAAACAGATTGGGTGGCGCTACAGATATTGCATTACTCCCAGCTGTGTGATAATATAGACCTATGTTTAAGCGTCTTCTGTTTTCGAAACATATGGATAGTGTTATGAGAACATATGTGCCTACAATTTACTTATTTAAATAAAAACTGATATATATAACTGGTACATTTTCATGGCCCTGTCATTTATTAATGAGTTTTAAACATGGAAACAATGTTTTTCTTTTTATTGTAATATAATTTGTATGATTTCATTTTAATATGTTTTGCATTGATTTTATTATTATTATTATTAGTAGTAGTAGTAGTAGTAGTATTGTTGTTTTGTTTTTTACCAATCAGTAATTTCAAACAAATGTTTTCCTTTTTTTAATAAATATAAGAATACATTACATTTATTGTTTTATAAATAAAAAAGAAAAATTAGTCCACTTTTTCAAGACTTAGGTTTGGAAAACATGAACATGCAGTGTCACTTTTATTATTGTTTTTAATTATTATACTTTTATTTATTTATTTATTTATTTATTTATATAACCAATGTTTTGGGAATATTTTATAAATATAATATATTATAATTTATCAATTATTATAAATTATTATTATTTTTTTAATTATTACAGTATAAATCTAAAATTATAAAATAAATAAATATATTCAAATTCAAATTATATATATATATATATATATATATATATATATATATATATATATATATATATATATATATATATATAATTTTATTATTTCCATTGTTTTTCGTTAATCAAAATGAGATTGTGAATCATTTTCTAAATATAAAAATGGTTAGTTAATTAGAAAGCAAGTTAGCTAAGTAATAGATTTTTATTTTTCACAAAATATACAGTGATATTGACACTACATTAGTT